>NC_043701.1:142406823-142516835 GCF_006229205.1 Suricata suricatta | reverse complement strand
AACCACCTGCATTTCACACCCGCTTCTCATTCTCTGCATAACCGTATCCATTTGTAGCAAAGGTGACCATGGAGACTGTGCTGCGTGTTCAACCAGGGCAAACTCAAGATGAGCAGCCTGCTCTGTAAAACAAAATCTTGAAATAGTATTACAAAAGAGGCTTATGAGTGACCATCTGTCTAGCTGGCTCCTCAAAGAGGAATCTTGCTGAAGTAGCTTGTAGAATTTTCCAGTGAAAACGTCTTGGAGCATTAGACTTAAATCTGATTTCATGTTCACAGTTACAGAGCAAAGAATAAGAATTAGCATTGTATAGAAGAATTATTCATTCAAAAACATACTACATTTTTTTGATTCTATGATTAATGATAGTAAATGTGTGCCACTGAATACAAAAGGGCTCCTGCTCCAGAATTCACAATAATTCCTGTAGCATCTTCTCATACGTTACTGACTTTTTCAACTTCTCATATTTTCTCACTGGGTACTTCTACACACACTCTTTCCTATCATTTAAAACTAGCCTGTAAAGTAGTGCTATGAGCCCCATTTAACAGCTGAAGAACATAAGCTTCTTTGAAGGACTAATGGTCATATTTTTAGACTTTTAGATGCTTAGGGTGGAAAAGTTTCTTAAATTCCAGGAGTGAAGGGTAGTTGCTTCTTTTCCTCACTGATGTACCCCTGCAGCCTATCAGAGAGTCTGACATTTTGTAGATGCTCAATAAATATTTATTGAATGAATGGAATGCTATCTGGGTCAGCCCCTTTGCCCACTGCATATGAAATTCATCTTCCTTCAGAGCATACCTAGCTTGTTTTCTGTCACTTCAGTTTTTGAAGATTCCAAGGAACACGACATCTTTGGTGGCAACTCTTTCAATACCCCCCCCCAAAAAATCCACAAATGTTTTTGAACATTTCCCCAACTCAAAAGTATATTTAATTGCCAACTACATGAGTGTGTAAATCTGAAGTCTCCGAATTATTAGGTTATTATTTGAAAAAGGCCAACATCTTTGCCAAATGATTTTTGTATGTAACTTAGGATTCACTTGAATCAATTAACAGGAAAAGATCAATTTTTTCATGGTTATTAAAATATTATTGTACCTTTTAAGAATTTTCCCCCTTAATAATTTCAAAACATTTATGTACTCTTTGAAATAGCTATTGTGTGGACTTTCATGAGTTCTAACTTTTCAACTTCAATCCATTTTAGTTATCAATAAAGACATACAGAAGAGATTATGGTTAATAGATAAAAGGATTATTATAAAATGGAGAAAAGTATTACTCAAAAGATAGAAATAAACAAAAGCAAAGAAAAAGAGAAAGGTGTGCATGGCAATCAGTATTCCAAGTTTTTATAACTGCCACACTAATTAATTGAAGCTTTTGTAATTGTTTTAATACCATACTTTTAATCATTCCCAAATTCAAAACTGTAATATCTTCATAGTGGGCAGTAATTCAGGAAATAATGAACATATTTTAAGAAATACTGCTCCGGGGCACCTGGGTGGCTCAGTCAGTTAAGCATCTGAGTCTTGGTTTCCGCTCAGGTCATGATCTCATGCTTTCATGAGTTCAAGCCCCGCTTCGGGCTCTGCGCTGGCAACACAGACCCTGCTTAGGATTCTTTCTCTCTGTCTCTCTGCCCCTCCTCTACTTGTGACGTCTCTGTCTCTCTCAAAGTAAGTAAATAAACTTAAAAAAAAAAGAAATATTGTTCTGAACACAACTAACATCCAGCTCCCAGCAGCTTTGGTAAAATGGAGATCCCCCATAAAAGGATCTTCTGCTTCTTATCTGCCAACGACAGGGGAGCCGAAGAGAAATATTACCCCAGGGACCTGTGTGAGGTAGAGGATAGTTAGTCCTGAAACAAATGCCCAAGGTGTTTATCTGAAGCATCCAAATGCAGTGATGTAATGGGGCTAGCAAAAAGTCTCATTCATAAAAAGTAAGAAAAGACAAAGTCCATGTCAGAAAAGTAGCAAAGATAATTCAGTTTAAGAAGGCAAATCAAGGTCATAACCTGGAAGAGGTACTTTTATGTTAGGACTCAGGAAAATGGTCAGTACTGAGAAAGTCAGTGCCATTTACAATATGTGGAGTAACAGTTTCAGGGCTAAGGCCACAAAAACATGTATGTTGGAGGTTTATTCTTTAGTGATGCCAGATACCACTGAGAAATGGTATGGGACAACACAAGACAGACCTGAACTTTTTTTTCTTTTGATAACTACTCTGGATTGGACTCATAATTGGTAGCAGATAATTGTGATCTCCAAATGGCAGACTTGTCCATTGTCAATGTCTGTTTGGCTTTGTTTTGTTTTATGCAAAGATTTCACTTGTATAGAAAACAGTATTACAGATATTTCTTCAAATGCAAAGGGTAGTTGGCATTTCTTGTAGAGAATCACTAAAAATCACCAAATCACTAAAAAAAAATTAGAGACAGTTACCCCTTTCCCTTAACCCTCTAAGCAGTCTGTTCTGCTAGCACTTCCCAATCTGGCCCCATACTTGCACAGGCTAGTAGTCATTCCACTAGCCTTCAGTATCCTTACTGATGGACTGAAATCTTCCTCCTACAGATGCATTCCACCTTTCAAAGCCCAACTCCTCCTGAAGCCATCTCTGATTACCAGAAATAATACCACCTGCTCCATTTTTCTATGCATGACAATGGGATCTGTATTTAGGGAGTAGAATTATTACACCCTGAATTATATCTAGCAGAGATACACCATTATAACTAATAAGGGAAATTGGCCCCTTCTTCACTTCTCCTAGTGCCTTTCTAGGGAAGGTAAAAGTTTATTAAATCCTTTTTCATAATTCCACCAATTATCTTTCTCATTGAAGGTATGGTTTTGTGAGATTTTTAAAAGTAAATCATAAAAGTAAAAAAAATAAATCAGTAAAGTAAAATTATAATGCTTTCTCTTGGGCTGTATTTGCTATGTTTGCCTTCCAGATTTTCCAATATACACACATACATACGCACACTCTATATTTTGAATTATATAGTTTATTCTTCACTGAATCAACTGCAGGGAAGGAAAAAGAAAAAAACAGGTAAAGTTTTCCCCCCATTTTACCATATTAGTCAGTTGAAGTCTTCACACTCATAGAAGTTCCTATTTTGATGTCTCTTGAGAAAAAAGAGAAGCATTTGATAGCCACTAGGATGGCAGAGGAAAGCCTTCACAAGGTGCTTGTCCAGAGCCATGCATGACCATCCTGTTCTGGACTCCTGTGCTCATCCCCTGCCTGTTTCCCATACACAAATTGAGCTCCACCTATGGAATGGATGAATGTGTTTCAACACAACATGCTCTTTAGAGCACCATACAGTTTTCTGTACTCTTGCTCATCTTTTTAGACTCAGCTCAGACAATACCTCGAACAGTGTCCCTTCCAGTACTACTCTGTTCTTTCAGTTCTACCTTGTGGTCATTTATCCAGCAATCTCACCTTCCTTGGACTATGTTCTAGCAAGTAGTAACTGCTCAAAGCATTTTTGTTGGCTGAATGCACAAATGAATGGAGAATAGCATCTTAATAAATCAATCTAGCCAAAACATGGAAAGAGCCTAAATGTCCATCACCTGATGAGCGGATCAAGATGTGGTTTATATACACAATGGAGTATTACATGGCAATGAGAAAGAATGAAATATGGCCATTTGTAGGAAAGTGGATGGACCTTGAGGGTGTCATGCTAAGCGAAATAAGTCAGGCAGAGGACAGATACCATATGTTTGCACTCATAGGTCTAACAGGAAAACAGGAGAAACCTAATGGAGGACCGGGGGAGGGGAAGAGGTAAAGAGAGTTGGGGAGAGAGAGGGATGCAAAACTTGAGAGACTACTGAATGCTGAAAATGAACTGAGGGTTGAAGGGAAAGGGGAGGGGGGAAAAGAGGTGGTGGTGATGGAGGAGGGCACTTGTGGGGAAGAGGACTGGGTGTTGTATGGAAATCAATTTGACAATAAAATATTAAAAAAAATAAAAAAATAAATCTATTTGTTTAAATGCACATATTCATGGTGCCTAATATTTGATATTGTGCTTCTAAAATGATACATAATATTGGGTAACTGGGAAGAAAATGTGGCAACCCTATGGGTTCTATTGTTAATTATGTTTCATTGCTTCATTCTGACAAGATAACATATTACAATTTTGAGGAACATCTTAATTTAATATTTAGTTCTGTAAGCTTTTTTTTTAATAAAAAGCAATGCTATGGGAATAGTTTCATAGCTTATGATCCTTACGCTTAATATTTCTGTTACCAAATTTAAAAGTCACGTCAATTTATACTTTTAAACCACTGAACACCTGGGAATACTTGATAATGAGCACAACACACGACACACTTGGGCTCATTAATGGATTAATTTATTACTTTTGCAGACTTAAAATGTAGCAATAGGATGAAACTTTTTCCCTAAATGCATAATCAGCTGAAAGTGTTATTTGTCTCATTTAAATGCAAAGAACAATTCTTTTTTTGCTACCTGCTTCCTAAATCCATTAAGTAGTTAATAACATAAGGGCTAATGTAAGCTTCCTTTATTTAATAGAAATAAAAAAATAGAATTTAAACTGGCAGAGCCTTCTCATAATAATGGCTTCCCCCAGAGTAGCCTGATTATTCTTAGTAGAGTAGAAAAATCAAGGGAAGCTCCTTTGTTAAAATAATGAAAGAAACCATTATCTAATTTTGCTTATAGTTAGCTGAGACCTCAGTCAAATCTATGTACTTCGAAGTTCTTACCCTCATTTTCCCTCGACCTTCTTCCACAGACTTGGTAACTTTCTATATGTATTTCCTAGATATTTAATGAAAATTATCATTCTGATGGGCATCCTGTTAGTGAGATTACTTTTTTGAAACCAGTGTGCAGATGTCAGAAGCTGAGTATGGATGAATCTAGAAAATTCTAATTTTATATCACTTAGACATTAACAAGGCAAATGAATATAATCTATAGCATAATTTCTTTAAACTACCATCTACAAATGTATACTTGACAGTCTATATGACATCGTCCTGACTCATCCGGATAGCATACTTCCTAGAGACAGCATTTTCTAGTTGAGGAAACTAAGATTCAGAGATGTGGGTTAATCTGCTCAAGATGGGAAACATCTCATGTCACTAAATCATGCTTCTGTCTCCCACAAAAAACCTTTCCACCTTGCCTCGTAGGACATGTAAATCGAACATTAATGATCCCACTGCAGGCTGCTTCTCCAGCCCTAACCTCACACTCACTCACCAATTCCAACACTTCAACTTGCATGCACATTCTGGTGAACCCTGGAAAGCATATCTTTTCTGACATAATGTCTCCAATAGAGATAGTCTTTTACAGATATTCTTATATTTGTTAAGTTTCATCATACTCTACCCTGATTATTGCAGTTATTTGTTTACTTGTCCATCTTCCCCCAAATGACTGCACACAACTTAATAAAAAGATCATGCCCAATTTCTTTTTATATTATAGATTCTGGGCCAGTTTCTGGCACAGAGAGAGCAGTTGATTAAATAAATGAAAACTATACGACTGCATGGATTTTTGAGGTTTTATGCAATGTGGTCTCTGTTACTGGTAGTTCTTTCTATTTTGTATTCTTTCCTCCCATTGTTCTTTGAGAAAAGTCTTAGCAATAAAAAGGAAAAATGAGTTTTTGAGTTGCAAATTCTTGGTCTTGAAGGAAGTAAAATATAAAATGATAGATCTGATATTATAGACAAAACGTCAGACTCCACCCACAGTTTAGTATGTTAAAGATTTTCTAGGAAGGGAAGAGATGGAAGAAAGCCAAAAAGCCTAGGAGGTGACCTTCAGAAAGAAATATGTACAGTGCTCATTATACCCACTGTTCTGGTTAGAAGAAGTGACAGGTTCCCCAAACAGAGCTGTCTTGAGCTTTCTAAGTATAAATCTTAAGATCACAGAGCAGACCATGCCCATTGCTCTCCCAACTCAGCTTCACACTAAAGGATAGGAGCCTACAGATTCCAGACAGATGTGCCTCAGATGTGCCAGGTAGGAAGAGCTACACAGACCAGTTTATTCCCCACACACCCAATAGACACAGTCACAGAGAGCTTATCATCAATGAACTATGAAGTTGGGAAGACTACAGGATGCAACAATGACCTCTGTGGACTGAAAACATGATGGCAATTAGGATATCTCAGCGTGGATAGGTAAGGGTACAGAGGATTCACCCAAGCCACAACCTCAGCCCTCCAACTATACCAATGGCTGGGCCCTGTGTGAACCAAGCCTCTTTCCAGAGCTTCAACACAAACCTCAAGGTACAGGAGTCAGGGAATGTGATTCTACCTTTCTCCAACCCAGTTGAACTCACAAAAGAAAATCAGGAAAGTGAAATAAAATAGACACCATAACTTAAATTTTATGAAGACTTAATCCAGGCAGTCATTCCTCTGTGCATTTTACACATCTTAATTCATTAAAAACCTATAGCAATTTTATGAAAATCTACATCTATTTTTATTCCCACGTCAGAGATGAAACTGAGACACATAGAGGTTAGCTAGGTTCCTCAACCTGAAACCAACAATGCTGGGATTCAAATCCAGGTTTCAAATATTTACTCTTTGAGCCCACTAGCAAATGGCCTTTTATACATATTCACTCCATATTCTGTAGACTGACATTTGTTACTGCTACAAAACTAAGAAGCTGATTGATTAACTAATTGTATTGCAGAATTAGATGCAATTGCCCTGAGCTCAATATCACCATGTTATCCATAAATTTCACTCTATTTAAAATTTTTTCTCTTTTAAATTGGTATTTCTTGCCTTTTAAAAGAATTGGAATATAAAATAAGGTAATTTGTATGGTAACAAAACAAAATATTTAAGCAGCTAGGTGCAAAAGAAATTTTCAGCAAATGTAGTGAGATTTCCAGCTGTTAAGCACTTATTATTGAAATGTTCTTGCTATGAGCATTTCAGATTATTAAACCAAAAAATTTTACTTAGTGTCAAATCAGCTTGAGTTTTGTTTTCAGGATTTTTCCTTTTCTTCATGTTAAGAGATGGATGGTAAGTCATAGATAAAAAGAGGCCATATGAGATTTAAATAATGACATTTCCCCCCTTGTTCAAATTGAGCCATGTCTAGAGGAAATTCATTTGCTCATTGTAGGGACTACATTGTGACAATGGCTCATGAGGGTCCAGAAATGTCAAAGATATGAGTAAGAGGAGGGAATTATGTGATAGCTGTTGACCTCATCCCTCCCAAAGGTTTCATAACTGCAGAAGCCAAATTCTCCTCCAGATCAACTTCGTCTTTTCCTTCCAGCACCAACATTCCATGGCCACCTTTTTAAACTGCTTCTCTTCAATGGGAACTTCTTACAGCATCTCCATAGATGTGCACAGATGATCTTCTTCCCTGATTTCTCCGATGCTCCTCTTTGACTGTACTACTACCACTTTCCTTCTCCCTTACTCTGGTTCAACCACCCCTTACCGCCTTGTAGCTCTCCTAACCTGGGAGTATTCTTTTTCCTTAGAGTCACAGACTGGCTGCTGATTCTGTCTTAATGTTTTTCCTCCAGATATCAACATGACTCAATCTCTCACCTCCTTTCAATTCTAATGGCTTTTTATCAGAGATCATATTATATAAAAACAGCATTTCAGGTCTCTCCCACCCTACTTTTCTTTACTTCTTAGAATTTATTACCATATGAAGTATAATTATATCTCTTTGGTAATTCTTTATTTCTCTTCTTGCTCCAAAGTAGAATGTAAAGTTTCATGAGGGAAGGGCTTCATCTGTGTATTACCTTTCTAGGGCAGCTATAACAAGGTACTGCAAACTGGATGTCTTAAACAATAGAAGTCACTGTCTCACAGTTTTGGAAGCTAGAAGTTCAGCAGGATCAGGGTGTTGGTGTGGTAAGTTCCTTCCAAGGGCTGCGAAGGAGAATCTGTTCATGCCTTCCTGTTAGCTTCTTGTGGTTGGCGGGCAATTTTGACCTTCTTTAACTTATGGATGCATCACCCCAATCTCTGCCTTCATCTTTTCATGATATTCTATGTGCACGTCTATGTGCATGTCTAGGTCAAAATTTCCCATTTTTAGAAGGCCATTTTTGTCATATTGGATTAGGGCCCATACTTTGTATCTTATTTTAACTTGATTACCTCTGTAAAGACTTAATCTCCAAATAAATTCACATCTTGAGGGATTAGGACTTCAATGTATGAATCTTGGGGACACAACTCAACACATAACAACCTTATATATGCAATTCTTCTTACAAGTATTTATTGCCTTATCTTTATATGGTATGTACATATATGTACACACAGTTATCCTCATCATCGTTATTGTCATCATCATCATCATCACCATCATCATCATCTTGATGTTATTCTAATGATATTCAATTCCTGCTGGTTGGTCTGCTTTTTTCCAAGTAGAGAACTGTCTACCTTTGAATTTTTAGAAGTTCTTCATTAATTAACACTAAACAGGGGTGCCTAGTTGGCTAATTTAAACTTCTGACTCTGATTCTTGATTTTGGCTCATGTCTTGATCTCACAGTTCATGAGATTGAGCCCCATGTCAGGCTCTGCACTGACAGCATGGAGCCTGCTTGGGATTCTCCCCTTCTCTCTGCATCTCTCTCTCTCTCTCTCTCTCTCTCTCTCTCTCTCTCTCTCTCTCAAAAATGAATAAACATGAAAAAAAACCCACAATCATTAAGCAGCCTTCCTCTTCTAATTCCACCTGATAATTAAGAATCATCATCATTCAGGAATCCTTCAAAGTGAGCTCTATTTATTTCATACAAATGCATTTTGATAGACTTTGGAAGGCAACAGCATCATCTGCTTTAATTCTCCAAATTTACGTTTGCTGAAATTGAATATTTTCTTTTCATTGTGGGCTGTATTAACTTCTTTTTGGGCATCAAGTCTCTTTCCTTCTGAATCTTGGGACACACTTACCTGCTGTTTTCTTTCTTCTGTTGTAACCACAATCCATTGGTTAGAATAAGTCTTATTAATATTCCCCTCAGTCCAGAGTCATTCAGATCTTAGTGGGTTCTGCCACATAAGTAAACAAAAAGTAATTTTCAATTCTCTAAGTTGTTCTAGTCCCACTTGGGATATAAGATAAAAATGTTAAAAGAGAACTCATTTCTCTAGGGGTAATGACAAAGTTCAGAAAAACTAGAGAGTGTCTCTCAACTGTGAAGTGTTGAACATCTATATTAGAATCAGCCAAAATGCATACTAAAAATGCAAATGCTATGAGCTGTATTCTTAATAAACTCCAGGGTTCTTCTTTCTTATGGATGTTAAATTCTCAGTATGTATATGCATGGGTGCATGTATTTACAGTAGCATAAAAGTTTAGGTACGTTAATATTACTTCTCAGTACTTCATGTGGTTGGCTTTCATAGAAACATTAAGATGGCTAAAACAGCATCTACTATGTTTTTTTTCTCATTTCAAGCATTTCTTTTTATCCTTTTGCTAAAATATTTACAGTCTTCCATATTAATTTCTCTCTTTTTCTCTTCTCTCCTGCATATGGCAAAGACATGAGACAAATGATACATTTCTTTATTCTTGTATTGCTTTTACCTTTTCCCAGTATATCCATTTCCCCCAATTTCTGTCCTATCACATATCTATTAGAATTTTTAAAAATGTTTATTTACTTATTTTGAAAGATAAAGCATATGTGAATGGGGTGAGGGGCAGAGAGAGAGAGAGAGAGAGAGAGAGAGAGGGAGAATGAATACCAAACAGGCTCCATGCCGTCAGTGCACAGTTGAATGTGGGGCTCAGACTCACGAACCGTGAGATAATGACCTGAGTCAAGAACAGGAGTCAGCTGCTTAATGGACTGCGACACCCAAGTGCCCCTTATATTTGTTAGGGTTTTTAACATCCATGCTCTTTTTTTTTTCCTACTCAGGAAGGTTTTAATTCTCCTTTGTGTCTTACATGTATAAGCACATACTGACATTTTATTTCAGCATCACAACTTATTTTGTAGATCAGCAATTCACCATTTTTAATAATTTTACAGGGAATAATAGGAAACTCCCAATGGACTACTGTCGGTTTGTGGAGGTAGGAACAATGTTGCAGCTCCATCACCTTAATTTTATTTTCAGGAATCAAAGGAAGATTACCTATGAAGCCGAGGTCTGCATGAAGCACTACCACTGGTGTGTATAAAACTCAAACAAGCCTGTATCACTTGCAGCTTTTAAAATTTCCCACCTGTGTTTTGAAAATCTGATTACTAAATGCAACACACTGTTATTTAACACTGCCTTAATTAACCCCTGGTTATTCTTTAGGGGAAATGATTGCCTTATTTTGCAAAATATGTCTCAATTGGCTTTTTAGTTATTCTACCATAAATACAGTATCTTATTCTAAATGGGAATTGTAGAGGCCTTTTGGATCATAGGAAATAAAACTGTTTGCAGTATTATGTTACAGGTTGTGAACTTATTAATAGAATTACATCTTTTTTTTAAATGTTTTATTTATTTTTGAGAGAGAGAGAGAGAGAGAGACAGTGTGAGCAGGGGAGGGTCAGAGAAGGAGAGAGGGAGACACAGAATCCGAAGCAGGCTCCAGGCTCTGAGCTCTCAGCACAGAGCCCAATGCAGGGCTCAAACCCAAGAACAGCGAGATTAGGACCTGAGCTGAAGCTGGACGCTCAACCAACTGAGTCACCTAGATGCCCCTAGAATTACATCTTGAGATTGTTTCGCCATTTTCTAGATGAGAACATTCAATCTTGATAAGCATAAGTGAGTGTCTAAGATGAAATAACTGATAAATAATAGTATGAATTTAAACTCAAGTTTGTGATTCCAGATATAAATAATTCATGTATCAGAAGCATTAAATTGCTTTAATGATGGCAAGGTCAGAACTCAAACCCAGTCTTTGGTCTCCAGAGACAGCACTTTTCCAAACACAAGTCTCTGACAACCAAGGACCTCTTTACATTTGGATGAATACACTGTGTAGCAGGGCTATGTCAATAGAGGCTCGATGCGAGTCCATCATTGTGCAGAATGGGGTTTAATTACACAGAGACACTTTAGGAAATGTTTTTGAAGCAAACAAATGAGGCACATAAAAGAGTCACTTACCAGAACCTATTAGCCAACTAGCTTGCTTTTATAATTTCTGTCACTGTCTGTGATTTATTTTACTTCCATAATATGTAAAAATTGCACCTAAACTCTCAGTCATTCATGGTGATGATGGTCTGTGTCCTTATATATCTTTCTCTTCAGATCTCTTCAACTATGACAAAAAAATATATTGGAGGTTTTCACTATAATATATAATTGTATTATACCAAACATTTTTTAATCCAATGTGTTTTACTTTTTTATATTTAGTTGCTTCATAGATTGCTTTATATTGGTTAATGGTTGGTTATCATCTTGATAAATTATGCTTTTATCTTTACTTAATGTCCCTCTTTATCCCGATTCATTCCATTCAACTTACTTAACACCTCACCTCTCACTAATACTGCAACTCTTCTTTAACTTCATGCTTTCTTTTTTCTAAAACAAAATGTATTTGACCAGTAGCTCTTCCTCATCCTCTTATTTTCTACCTTCAGTTATCATTAAAATATTTCCTTGAAATAGCATATAGTTGCATTTTGCTTTCTCGCCTAATCTCTCTCCTTCAGTGGGAAAATTTGGTGGTTCATATTTATTTTAATAACTAATATGTTAAAGCCTACTTATTTGACATGTCTTATACTTACCATTTATTTTATATTGAGATTTTCTTTTTTAATGAGTGGTTCAACAAATATGTTTCAGAGTATAATTTTCTAGATTCTTGGGATTTATCAGTGAACAAAACAGAAAAATAATCTCAATGAGGTGAAGATAGAGCTTTATGTTCCTCAAAACCATCAAATTTTCCTCTTGGTCACACAGTAAAACTACATTTCCCAGCCACCCTTGCAGCTAACTAAGCAGAGCCATGCTGCTGACTTCTGGCCAATGTAAAGCAAGGAATATATTCCAGTTCCTGACTTGTTTTAAACAATTCTCTGACAACTCTAGGGGAGGAACTGCTAAATGGGTTCTGAGTTTCTAAGTGGGTTCCTGATCTGCTCTATGACCATGTGGAGGCCAGCACTCTTCCCCACATCTGCCAATGACCATCATGAGAGAAACCTTTTTTTCCTCTGGCAAGTAGCAGGAATTTTGATTCGCTTTGCTCTATGTGATTGTTTTCTGTGTCAGTGTAGCTAGGCTATGGTACCCAGTTAGTTAATCAAATGCTAATCTACGTGTTGCTGTGAAGGTACCTTGTAGATGAAGTAAACAGCTACTCTCAGTTAACTTTAAATAAAGGAGATTTTCCTCAATGAAAAGAGGAGCCTTATCTTACCATCAGTTAACGGTCTTAAGACCAAAACCTGACATTTTTCCAGAGAAGAAAAAATTCTTCGAGACTGCAGCATGAATTCCCAATCTGCCACCTGCCCTATAGATTTTAGACTTGCCAGCTCTAGTGGTCATGGGAGCCAATTCCCTAAAATAAATCATATATATACATACGTGATTAATACTACATACATATTTATAATTGTATCAATTATATGAAAACAGAAAAAACAGACAGAATCCCCAGGAGATTATATATAATAATATACTATAGAATTATTATATTATTCTATGTGGTAATATAGAATAGAGAGAATTCCATATTATTTCTAAATACTTACATGCTCTTCAACTGTCCCACTTTAGTTTTATTTTTTAACTTTTAAGTGATCTCTCTACCCACCACAGGGCTCAAGCCTACAACCCTGAGATCAAGATTGCATGCTTATTGAATGGCCAGCCAGGCACCCCTTTAACCCTTACTTTTTAAGCTGACTACAGATAGAGGATCTACCAGAGGATGCTAAGACCTTGTGGGTAGCAAGGGTAGCGCGTGCGCGCGCACACACACACACACACACACACACACACACACACACACCCTCTTGGTCCTATTTGTCGGCAAAACATTGACTGATGCAGATTTTGGTACAGGAATGGGTTACTAGTTTCTTAGAATAGCTGTAACAAATTATTATAAACCCAGTGGCTTAAAACAGTAAAAATTATTTTTTTCTCAGTTCTAGGGGCTAGAAGTCCAAAATCAAGGTGTCCAAAGGGGCCATGCTCCCTACAAAATTTGTAGGGAAGACTCCTTCCTTGTCTCTTCTAGTTTCTGGGCTGATGATGCAAATCCTTGGTATTCCTTGGCTTGTGGCACCATAACTCCAACCTTTGCCTCCATTATCATTTGCCTCCAAGACACATCTTCCCTGTGTCTCCTTTGTGTCTTCAAATCTCTCTTTTCTAGGAGGATCCAAGTCAGTGGCCTTAAGGTCTACCCTAATCCTGCATAGTCTCATCTTAACCTGATCACACCTGTAAAGATCCTATATTTAAATAAGGCTACATGCACAGATATCCGGGCTTCCACATGTCTTTTTAGGAAACACAATTCAATCCATAATAACATAACCATTAACATACTTTGATTAATACAGAAATAGGTACCAGCCAGAAGTGTTAAACACTATTTTCAGGCTTGTTCCTATATACTTAAGTGGTCCTCAACCCTCACCATTTTAAACTGGCTAGAAGTAAAGGATCCGACAGAGGACACACAGGCACTGTGTGAAACAGAAAAGCCTTAATGACATAGAGAAAACTAAACCCTTGATCTGTTAATCCACTGAGATTTACAGTAGTAAGAATATCCTCTTTAGTAACTCTGGCTTTGTGCCTTTCACATTCTGAAACAGCAAGATAAAAAGAAAACAAAAGACATAAGTAAATTATATACTGTGCCTTGTTAAATCCAAAACACTACTGATTGCAAATGCTGACATAATTTAAGCTCCCAAAGATATGATCTGTTATTAAGAAATATTCACATTTTAGAGATGTTTCAGCTTATATTTAAAAACATGTGTATACGTAAAGTGTATTAGAGTGGATTAACTAGGCATGTGTTATAGTGTGGTAAGTGTTACAGGAAATAATAGGGAAAGAGGGAGCAGGATGATCTAGGTTCGGTAGGGAGGGGTTACAATCGTAACAGACCACTAAGGTGCCTCAGTATGGGTACCACCTGACGGAAGTCAGGAATATAGCTACGTAGGCATCTGAGGGGAAACTCTGCCTTTGTCACGTGTTGACCAGTTTTCTGCAGTTACTTCTGACCCTTTACAGAAAGGTGTGTCAACCCTCTTATGCATTAATACTATACTCTAGTAAGTAATTTGTTTTTCATATGCATATGGGTTAATGATTCTGAAATTCTTTATGTGTATATTAGAATTAAACAAATAGGTAAATATGTTGTGGATAACAACAATTGAGTTTTTCATTGATGGAAAAAGAAGTTATGTATAAAGAAATAGGGAAGGCTAGAATAAATCCCATGGCATAGGACTGGGATTAGAGAAATCAGTATGAACTCAGGACTATTATTTTTTAATATTTTTTAAATTTTTACTTATTTTTTAAGAGAGAGAGAGACAGAGAGATCATGAGCAAGGGAGGGGCAGAGAGAGGAAGACACAGAATCTGAAGTAGGCTCCATCTGATGTGGGACTCTAACCCATGAGTCGTGAGATCATGACTTTGGCCAGAGTCAGCTGCTTAACCAACTAAGCCACTCGGCCACCCCTGAACTTAAGATTTTTAATCTATAAATATAGGTAGGAACAAATATGCATAGAGTAGTTTTTAGAAAGATGCTCAATACATTTTAAAAATATATGTCACTGAGTTGTAGGACTTGGAGTGATATTTAATATTTTTGTCTTTTTATATATTTATGTATGCATTTCATATACCTACATATTTATGGCTTTTTACATTTTTATGATGATATTTCATAATAACCATATGGCATTTTATAAAAACAATAAAGACATTTAAAATTTTACAACTATAATTTAAAATGGGAAGAAGATTGGGGTTCTTGGGTGGCTCAGTTGGTTAAGCATCCAATTTTAGCTCGTGTCATGGTCTCATAATTTGTGGGTTCAAGCCCCGTGCCTGGCTCTGTGCTGACAGTTGCTTTAGACCCTGTGTCTCCCTCTCTCTGCCCCTCCCTGGTTCATGCTTTGTCCCTTTCTGTCTCTTGAAAACAGATTTTAAGTGGGAAGAAGACTTATAAGAGTTTTGAAAGAGAAAAGCAAGGAACCATATTATTCAATAATACCTCTATTTTTATACACACAGTAGAAAAAAGTCTAGAAGGAGAAAAGCTTATTTAGAATTTATCTCTTGGTGGTGTGGTTATTGATAATCTTTTTACGTTTTTCTGTATTTTCCAAATTTCATACAATGAACACATATTGAGATTACAAGCAGAAAATGCTATTAAAAATCTATAATCTGCTTTTATCTTGTGGTTTAATTGCAGTATAAGTTAAACATATGCCACCAAGCTTCTAAGCTATAAAAAATGCCAGTTTATTAAACAGTTATTTTCCTGACCCTATATTTTTTACTAGCTGAAATTAAAATATCTACTTATTCCTATTCTAAGACAAAAGGTAATCTTCTCAGAGATTGTATTATAAATTTGACTTATCACAACTCAAACTTCAAATACAGTATTGTTAATAGAAATCCTGATACAGATTTCACTTTGGACGAGCTCAGCTCTTAGGCAGAACATTAAGAATGTAAAGGGGAATGTTACCATTTTTATTCAGGGATTATATGCATGTAGTGTTGCAGTGTTAATGAAATAAATATTTGTAAATGTTTTTAATTACTCCTTCTCTTTTAAAGCTTTGTATGAAAAAACATTAGTGATCAGATATGTATTAAGATGTGACATGTTTAACATTTTAACACAATTTTCCATTTGCCATCAATTTCTCTAAATTTGGGTTGAACATGAATCTGTTCAAGAAATAAAGCAAATAAAGCAAAGCTCCTTTACTCTCATTTCAATATTAAGAGATGGGCATCTCTCGTTACATACTGTTAGATGTTTTAAAATGTCCTCTTTATCATCAGGAATGCTGCAAAAGCCCTTCTTTCTGTCTCTGCAGACCTCCCTGAGGAAACACCCATTACCAAGTGTATATCTGGACATTCCTGTACATATGAAAACTAGTCACGTTCTATCATCCTCTGTTACTCTGAAGAATAAAATGAGGGAAGGAAACTCCCAGATCTGTGTCGCTTTGCAATGCTGGGCAAAATGTTTAATCATTCAGAGCCAAGATTTTAACCCTGATACTCTGATTCCAGGTCACACCCTTTTTTTTTAAGTTTATTTATTTATTTATTGAGAGAGAAAGAGAGACAGACAGACAGACAGGAAGGATGGGCAGAGAGAAAGGAGAGAGAGAGAATCCCAAGCAGGATCCTTACTTGTGACCACGGAGACTGATGTGGGGTTTGAACTCATGTATTGTGAGATCATTACCTGAGCCAAAACCAAGAGCTGGATGCTTAACTGACTGAGCCACCTTGCCGCCCCAACCTTCTTATTTTTAAATCCCCTCATTCGGTTTCATTTGATAATATCCAAATATTTCATATTGTTCTATTCTCAATTCAAAGCCTACATTTTTAATTGGAAGTTGAAAAGAAACGGAAATGGAATACACGAAACATGAATATGGAGCATGTCAACCTGGAATGTGCTAATTCCATTCAGAGACAATCCAGGCATATAAAAGCTCCAGTGTCAGCTGCCTGGGAGCAAGGCCATTATGTAAGCACAGGGCACATGGAAGCGCAGGGGACTGGAAGGTGTCTTTTGAACGTCTTGGCACAAGTGTACATCAAGACCATACTTTACTGGGAGACAGGTAATGTTTCTAACTGTGTGTGGGATGTTCTTTCTGTGACTGCCAAGGATGGCTCCCAGGAAAGCAGATGAAAATGACACTGATGATGAAGGAGTCCATGTTCCAGAACAAAATGTCTTCCTGAGAAAAAGTGACAGCTTCTTTCTCCTGCCGCAAATCCTTCTTAGTGATGTAACACACACACATTTAAAAAAAATAATTAACACTTCAAAATGAAGGAGGATCTTATGGAAGATGGACACAATAGTTTGAAACTAGTAGAGGGGAACTTCAAAACATAGCAGTGTCTCTTAGTGTGTTTTCAACATGAGCAGGCCTAGACAGGTGTGGCCCAGGAGAAAAAATGGCCAAGCCAATAAGAGGGATACTGAGGAGGGGCATTTAGGAGAAAATGAATGCTCAACCTCTCCTAACCACCCTGCCAACCTCATGGCTAAGCAACAACTGAGTTTCTTTTCAGGTAGAAGTAAGCATGGACATCTGAAGGAGGAGCATGGTGGCATCTTGGGTGGTTGATGATATTCAGGAGGGTGAAGATCATCCACATGGAGAAGGCTAGGCTATTCACGATGTTTCTCTTACCCTCTTAACTTTCACTTTTTTATTAAGTTCAGTGACCCTGTTTTAAGCTTGTGGTTTTCTTCAGTTGCCAAAAGATTCTGGGGTGTTTGTATTTGCAATTTACTGTTACTCTTCCTGTGACATTTAACGGAGAGCGGTAACCTGCCGGGCCAGCAATTGTCTCCATAGGACTGCTCCTTGGGACCAACGTGGGAAAAACTAGTCTAGGCCAAAGGTGAAAAGAAGACTCAATATAAGTTACACTGGTAAACAACATAGTAATTTAAAGTTCTTTCTGCTATAAGCCTAAATTGTTCCAAGACTAAGGATAGATGAAGACATCAGTGGGCTCAGTTTTTAGGAATGCACAGGGCTGACACCAGTAAAGAAAGCATAGCCTGAGAGCCAAGTCCTCTCCTTCACGACAGTATAGCTTTTACTCTCTAAATAAAAATATACAATGCTGTAATAATAATGGATGATCTGGGCATGGTAGACCCAGGGCTACAGAACTACCAATTTGTACTCACTGATCTATGCTTTCTTTAAAAAAAAAGTACAGAATATCACACAAAGGAACAAAGTGATTGCCTTTATTAATTTTCACAACCTGGCTTCACCTCCATTCTCCAGTGTGAAGTGGATTGAAAGACAGGAATATTAAATCAGCTATATTTTTCTCTTGTCAGTCCTCAATCTTCCAAAAAATACACTCACATTTCTACTGCGCAGTCCTTCCAAATGACTTAACTTGAAAAAACAAGAAGAGCTAGGAGACAGAAAATGGGATATCTTGAAAAATCTTACCATATGTGTGCCAGGGCACATAATATTATAAGAGCCAGCAAGGTGTTATGGCCAGGGTATGGCAAGGATACCGGTAGGCTGGGGACCGGTAGGCTGGGAAAGTTTTGGACGTGGAAGTAGACTTGCCTGCTGTGGCGGGTTGGTGTGGGGGTTTCCGCTGCAGCTGCTGTGGATGGGAAGCTATCCAGGAGGGCAGGTGGAACATGGGTTCCAGCAAGTGGAGTGTGATTAGGAGACTGGTGGGAGGCCAGGCTACCAGTTGGCCTCAGAGAAGTCCAAACAGGTGGCAAGATGGAACACAGTTAGGAGCACCAGCATTTAGAGATCTGGGTAGGCAGGCAATGCTAGTGGCATCTGTCCGTGGGCAACAATACTCTGCTCAGGTCTGGGTCGGGATAAAGACTCCCTTCTCTTTCTAGGGTTAATGGGAGCAAAATAGCACCTCAGGTCTATAATGACTATGCAGACTACTCCCTAGATCTGTTCAAGTTTCGTATTAAAAAGAGAGTGAGGATAGCTGAGATTAATAGATAATAATTTAATGAAGGGTGGAGTACATATCTATAAAATACTAGCATTAGATACATTTTTGTCTTCTTTGTTTTGTTTTCTTTCCTACCTTTCTTACCTCAACATTAGCATAAAAAATGTTAAAGCCTAGGGGCACCTGGGTGGCTCAGTCCGTTCAGTGTCCAACTTTGGCTTAGGTCATTGTCTCATGGTTCGTGAGTTCGAGCCCCACATTGAGCTCTGTGCTGACAGCTCAGAACCTGGATCCTGCTTCAGATTCTGTCTCTCTCTCTCTCAAAAATAAATATACATTAAAAATAAAATTAAAAAATAAGGTTAAGGTCTAAGCACAGTTTTAGAGTGAAAAGCATCTTTCAAATCAGATGGTATCCTTGCAGTCTAAGTATTCCAGCTACTAGAGTTGTAGTGAAAAACATTCACACCAGGTCAGTGGAAAGAGCCTTGACAAGGAAGCCAGGGAACAGGGAAAAAGGTCTCTTTGGATTTCGTGCTGAGCCTGTGATTTGCTTTGTGAGAACGTTATAAAGTTGTAAGGCCATTGTAATGTGGACTTTGATGCAACCTCTGTGTACCCACAAGCTAATGAGAATTGTGATGTTCAACACACACACACACACACACACACACACAATTACATACACACATTTTAATTTCTGTCTTCTCTTAACAGTATGTCTCTAGCACTTTCTCACATCATTAAATATACTTTCCAAATGTATTATTTTATCACAGTAGAATAATAGTCCATCATATGGCTACACAGTTATTTATATTTAAAAAAAAAAACCTCTCATGGCACATTTTTGCAAGAGTTGATATAATAAATAACTATTAATGTTATTACCCCTTCCACATAAATCAATGACCACATTTCCATTTCCCAGCATGGGGTTAGTGAATTATGGATACAAACTCCTTTAATATTGCCATATATGAATATTGCTATAAGTTGCCCATTTGCTTTCCAGGGTTATGCCAGTTGGTATGCCTACTACAGATGGCACCTAGAGGAGAATTAATTTTCAACAGGGGTTAAGGGAAACAGGGTACTTGGGTGACTCAGCAATGAGGCAGAAAAATACTTAGGCTGAAATGATTTCAGTTATGAGTTTGAGACGTTGGCTCAAGATTCTAGTTGAGGCATTGCCAAGAAAGTCTCTGTAGTCAGACTAGCTCTCCCTAGATTAGGCTAAAAGAGGGTCAGAGCATCTGTATCGTAGCAGGGCCAATTTTTAAAAGAATTTAGTTTAGTTTAGTTTTTACATTCCCAATATCAGTGATCCAAATTTACATAGAATACAATGTTCCTTATGAACCACGTCAGCATCTGTTCTTATTAATGCATTCCAAAGGGAGAAAATAGGGGCTATCAGGCAACATCCAAGAGGCAAGCCTTTCTGGACACTGATTGGGAAAGAAAATAATTTGGATACGCACACGTGCATATAGATCCCCCCTTAAAGAAGGTCATGACATTAGTAATTTTATCTCACCCCAGGTATAGAGTGTACATGGCACATGAGGCTTTTGAACATCAATGCTGGTTCCAGTCCTGGTCATACATCCTTTTGTCTGCATGATCTTAGGCAAATCACTTTTCTCAGAAAGATTTCTCTCCTTCTGATGGTAATAACTTCTTAATACAGTTAGTACATAAGGTATGCTAAAAGATGAACTCTGTATTCTATCAGATGCTATGTACATTAAGATGTTTTCCATTATTATTTCTAATTAAATCATTATCTGGACATTGATCTGGAGAGCAGTTCACTTCAAGTGGAGGTGATGTCTTTTTGGTTGTTTTTCCTTATAGGCTATATGGATCTGCAGTATTGAGTTCAGATCTGTCTATTAGCTAATAGGCTTCTTGCTTACGTAAAATGTTACTAAATTCCTTGGCTCAGGGATGCGTAGGGGGACCTGGCTAGGTCAGTTAAGACCTAATACTTGGATGTGGTCTCCATGGCCTCACGATCTTAGCAAGTGACCAGGTAACTAAGCATACAGCTAAGAGCAAGATTAGCAACCTCCAAATCTCCCAGTGAGGGGCAGGGATATAAATGTAAGTCTCAGGCTAGATTTAAGACAGAAAAATAAGCAATGGGTCCTATGGCTAACATAACACAGGGCATTCAAATTCTCTTTATTTACAAAACTCTTCCACTCAAACAGTCAGAGTCATCCCAGGGACCCACCCATTGCAACTTCTGACATATTTGAGTACAAATGTGGATTCCTTCTCCATAGCCTTGTTCTGACTTTTCCTGTCTTCTAATCTGAACCATACCATAGTTTTAGGGACCCAGCCTTCATATGCCAGTTTGCTTAAATGGGTCCCTTCAACTCTGCTTACATGGTAGGAATTGCTTTAACTTTTGTGACAACATGAATAAATAGGCACAAGTGCATTTGGAATGAAAATATAGCTTCAATTGACACTCTGCAATTTTAATACATCCTCATGTGCATTGTCTTTTTCTCATAATCAACTATAGATGGATAATATTATATCTGTAGGTAAAGAAACTACATTGAATAAATTTAAAAAAGCTCTCTTGACTTTGAACCAAGCAAGGATTTTAACTTAGAATGTCTAACTCCAAATTTTGTACTCCTTCTCAACTATCATGCTGTCAATTTTCTGTGTACCTTGAAGTCTAGGTCACAAATATTTTGAGACTTATTCTGTGATTTCCACTGAAATGAAATATTGAGCCATTGTCCTGAAAGGGGAAAAAGACTTTTAATTATTTTGGTTAAACTTAATATCCTAGACCTAGTGGTTTTCCACACTGATTTGGACAGCTTCAGTTCTAGTAGATGTTAATGGAAATTCAAGAGAAAGGAGTTTGTAGACAAAGAAGGTTAAGAAATCTTGAGTGCTGATACAAAGTTAAACACTTTCTTACTATAGGATTATTCTCAGTTTCTAGTACTTTTATGTGAGATATGGCTCTCCAAAGGACAGAGGTTCTGGTTTCTGTCTCACCTACAACTAAAAGACAAGTCATGTGATGAAATTGAGAAAATACCCTGTTAACATTAATGCCACCTTAAATTTTGATAAAAAAAAATCACCATCAGATAATACAAAATATGGTTCTCTGATATGAAATGCAAGCACATTTGTGGGTTTGTGGATGAGGGCTTGGTTTTATTTATGGCTAACTGCCTTTACTTGTGCACCCACAGGTGAATCTCTCATTGGTTGGGCATAGTGATCACCCACAACCTAATAGACAAATGTAACTTTTGACTAGCTTTGACACTAGGATAATTTATTAACTTGTAAGTAGTCTGATTTGCCAGAGTTATTAATTCAGTCAATATTAGCTATAATCACACATACACACTGAAGTATCTAAAGGTATCAATCTCTAGGTTACTATCTCGACTCCAAAATATAATCCAATCCAATTCCTCTTATGCATTTATCAGACTGTCTTCCATCAGCTGTTTGTTTACTTTTCAAACCATGACTGATATACATCTCATAGTTCCTGACTCCTTACCACATAGACACTGGACACTTTAACTTCACTTTAAGACCTATCTTAATTTGACTCCACTTTATCTGCTCAGCTTTATAACCTACTATGCCGCAAAATACCTGATCAGTCAAGCTGGTCTCATTGCTAGGCATCTTGAAAGTTTTGATTCTGTTCTTCCCCCATCCTGGAATCTAATGTCTTCTTTTCTCTGATTCTACAAATACCAAATGAAACATCTCTGACCAATTCAGACCTAGTCTGGCAGATAAGAAAATGGTGATTCAAATAAGTTCAGTGGTTTGTTCAAGGTCAAAGACCTGACATATGGCAAAGGGAGGGTGCCAAGCTCCAAAATCTTGCTCTATCCCTCTGGACTGTACTGTCAGGTCCACATTTTAAAAAGTCACTGAAGGGGCACCTGGGTGGTCAGTCTGTTAAGTGTCTGACCTCAGCTTAGGTCATGATCTCACAGCTTGTTAGTTAGATCCCTGCGTTGGGCTCTGTGCTGACAACCTGGAGCCTCCTTCGGATTCTGTGTCTCTCTTTCTCTCTGTACCTCCCTTGCTCGTGCTCTGTCTCTCTCTCTCAAAATATATAAACAGTAATTTTTTTAGAAGTCACTGAAGTTGTAATCAGTGAAAACCACACAAGACATTTTAGCCATACAGGCCATCAAAGAATTGTATATCAAAGGCAAGGAAAAAATACAGTCTGAAATCCTATTATCAGGGAAATCATGAGCACATGCTTAAAACCCAAAGTCTGCGGCACACTCAAACTTTCAAAAAAAAGTGCCTTATAAAATTTACTAAAAAAAAAAAATCTCATTTTCTCTGTAGAACTATACCCGAGGGCAAATGTTCATCTACAGGGAGAACTGTTTATCAAATGTATTCCTTGTTATGTTTTGTAGAGTGTTAATGTCTTTCACTTCCCATCAAATACTCGGCATAGCAGGCAGTTGCACGACTGTCATCTAAAGAGACGAGGAAGAATCTGGGTTATGCTGGCATCTGATTTAATTTTATTCCTTTGCCAGTCAAATTTGCATCTGTTTTTCCTTCAGATAACTGCTCACAATCTTATTTTACAGGCCGCTACAACTTTTCATGATTTGTAAAATTCACACTTCAGTCAAGTGAAAAATCTTACCTGTGATTAAAAAAAATGGAGTGATGGTAACATTCAAACAAATGTTTGTAACGCATATTAGAATATTCACCTTGGTGTAACTGCATGAGTTACCATAACATCATGTCTGCTCTAGGTACTAACAACCAGGTGAAAAACCCATACCATTCCTCTGAAGACAGGACAGGAGAGTACCCAGGAAGGCAGATGAGGTATGGCCACTCTACCACCAGGGAACCTAGGACATGTGGCTTAATCTCTGGCTTGTTTCCCAATCCTTAAAATGTATTTAAGATGGATTTGACACCTAAGAAGCTTCCTGTTGCATTCTTTTCTCATGCTATAATTAGGCAGGTGCAGCAGTAAAAAATGTCAGAAAACACTAATGAGTACACATCTCTCACTTGTTTCTGCCTTTCTGGATAGGAGATGAACTTTGTACCTTCCTAGTAGGATATTTTCTTCATTATCAAATACATTTCATAAAAGCTTTCTTTTTCAATGTCATATTTGTACTGGCCAAGGTTTGGGGTAGACTGATCCTGCACATGGCTGTACTAAGCATCCTGGCCAACTGTGGTTGGTTTTGGGACACCTTATTTTAGAAGATAGCCAGCCTTCACTTTATCAAGGTATAACAGAGTCCCAGGGAAACTGTTTGGAAATAGTCTTTTACAGGGGAGCAGGCAAAGAGGTGCTCTTTATCTGTGCAACAGCATCTAAAACACCCTTTAAAAAACTCATGGAAAGAATTTTAAAAAGCTCAAAAGAACACATGTGAAAATATTAATAGTGGTTGTCATTGCAGAGCAACACTATTGGGGACATATTGAATTTATAATGACATACTTAAATTCAGTGAAACAAAGGGGCTCCCACAAAATGACTTTTAATATGAAAATATGAACTACTTTATTTTTGACTTATCTTGTTAAAATTGAGTCTGGGAGATTATTTGTGAACCTCTTCTATCTCTGCTTCAAGTGAATTAACTATTGTAATGGTTTCAGGGCAAGGTCAAAGTGATTTATGAAAGCTGTTTTGAATGGTTGTTTTTAAATCATTCAAAGCATCAGGAACTCAGAATTATCACAGATACAGAGAACTAGTTACTATTAAAATTTTAAATCTGCGTTTTGTTTCTCTTTAGTTGGGCAATGGATATACAGATGCTCATTGGAACAATGGGCATATAGATGTTTTCTATGTCTTTTGCGTGTCAAAATAATAAATATTTTGGAGGATTACATTTAAAATCAAATCAAATCCACACTCTGCTCCAAAACAAGGATTTCCTTTCATTTCTGCAATCCCTACAACACCTTACAGGGTTTTTCCTTGGGCACCTTCTCCTAACTGAAGCTGAAAGATGCTGCCCAAGTAGGGCTGGGATACTCTGCCTTCCCAGCAGTTGCGTGGGGGTCAGGTCCTCACCTAGTATGAGAAACACTTGCCTCTGACTTCCAAGCCTATACTGTCTGCAACCGAGTGAAAGGTAAGACATGTTCATCTTAGTCATGCTTTCTAATACCTAGATCCTGACACAACTTGCCAGAAAGGGCTGCATGCCCTCTTTCTTGCTTGTCCACACTCACAAATGCCTTAACAGAAACTCCCACATGTCTTAAATGAACAGTATGAAGTCACATTGGAAAATACTCATGCAGCTTGTTGCAAGAACGAAGTCTTAGCACTGGGAGTAGTCAGGCTCTGAGTCTAGACAAAGTCTTACTGCTAATTCATTTACAACCTAGGGCCAATCACTCCTCCTTTGAGACTCAGTTTCCTTCCATGTTAAGTGAGGGCAAAGACTAGCTGTTTGCAGCATCCTTCATGTCAAACTGTCTATGATTATGAGTTCCTAAGACTTGAAGAAACTTGGAATTTAAAAATTTAATTTAAATATATAAATGCAAAAATATTCAATTTCAGTAAACTGTTGAACAAATCCAATCCTTTCTTATCCTCTTCCCTTTAGACTTTCTGAGCATAAAGCTTATTCTATGATTAAATACAATAAGCTAAAATATCTCCAAAGTGGCAATCAAGCTGCAAACATCTAGACCACATAATGTATGCTAAATACATGAATTGGATTTTCTTTTTAAATAAATAAGCAGAAATCCATTCCATATTGCACATTAGCATATAATATATAGGAAGTAACCATTTTTACATCCTGGACCAAACATAATTGTGGGTTTTTTTCACATATAATAGGCCCATCTTTATAACACTTAATTATATGTTACATGATAACAATTGCTACACAATACCTATTATCTTTCTCTTGCCCCGTTACATAAATAAACAGATATGAAACTTGATTTGATGACATGTTTTGAATATTAACTTGCCTGCACTTTGATCTCTGTGATTGAAAATTTCTTCTTTGGAGCAATGTAGGCTTGGAGCTAAGTAAGGGCAATATAGAATGAATGTTTATTTCCCCCCAAAATTCATATGCTAAATCCTAACACCTAATGCAGTGGTATTAAAAGATGTGGCCTTGAGATGTGTTTAGTCTATGAAGGCAGAGTCCTCATAAATGGGATTCCCTCCCATATAAAAGAGACATCAGAGAATTCTCTTGCTCTTTGTGTTATGTGAGGACACAGAGAAAAGAAGGTTATCATTGAGCTAGGAAGCTAGCTCTCATCAGACACAAAATCTGCTGATGCCTTGATCTTAGACTCAGCTTCTAGAACTGTAAGAAATAAATCTTTGTTGCTTATAGGCTGCTTGTCTATGGTATGTTTGTTAGAGCAGCCTGAATGGACTAAGACAGTCGGGAGATGGAGAAGTCTTCCCCTGTCGTCCAATTAAGAGCCTCTCCAGGTCGGCCTTTCTCCTGGGTGGGATGTCAGCTTCAGAAACCTGCCTGGGACAGCTATGTTCATAAATTTCATGATTTCCCCAATCATCCTATTTTATTTTAATGCTTAATGATTCTTGGGAAACTACCTGATTCTTGGGAAGCAAACTTGAGGTTTGTAGAGGATATACAGAGGGTGCACTTGGAAACCATACTTGAAAGGAATGGGGCAAGCAAAACTGCACATTTATATAAAATGGATCACAGGTCTAAATGTAAGAACTGAAACTATAACTCTTAGAAAAACCATGAAAGTCAATCTATTTAAAAAAATTAATGTTTATTCATTTTTGAGAGAAAGCGAGAGAGACAGAGCAAAGCTGGGGAGGGGTAGAGAGAGAGAGGGAGACACAGAATCCAAAGCAGGCTCTAAGCTGTCAGCACAGAGCCCAATGTGGGGATTGAACCCATGAGCCCAGCTGTGAGCTCATGCCCTGAGACAAAGATAGACACTTAACCAACTGGGCCACCCAAGCAACCCCATAGGAGTAAATCTTTATGGGAGTAAATTTTGGGTTAGGCAATGGGTTTTTTTTGCTATGACACCAAAAGCATGAGTGACAAAAGAAAAAGATAGATCAAAATTAAAAATGTTTACCCTTCCAAAACATAATTAAGAAAGTGAAAAGACAAGCCACAGAATGAGCGAAAATATTTGTAAGTCATATGTATGATAAGGGACTTGTCTGTAGGATGTCTAAAGAACTCTTACAATTCAATAATGAGGACCCCAATTTACAAATGCACAAATGATTTGAACAGATGTTTCTCTAAAGAAGATACACAAATGGAGATATACAATAAGCACATGGAAAGAATGCTCAATATCATTAGTTGTTAAGAAAATGCAAATCAAAGCCCCAATGAGACACTACTTCATACACACTAGGATAGCTGAAATCTGAAAGATAATAGCTGATGTTGAGGAGGGTTTGGCAGAGTGGGGGCCCTCAGACATTGCTAGTGACAATGGAAAATAATGCAGCTCTTCTAGAAAACATTTAGCAGTACCTTGAGATGCTAAACATAGAGCTAGCATATAATCTGGCAGTCTTCTGTCTGAGTATGTGAAGGAGAAAACTGAAAACAAATGTGTACACAAAACTTGTACACCCATGTTCAAAGCAGCCATATCCTTGATTGTAGCCAAAACCAGAAAACAATCCAAATATCCATTAATTGTTGAAAAGACAAACAAAATGTGGCACTTCCACATGAAGAATATTATTTGGCAATGAAAAAAATAAGATGGTGATACCCATGACAATATGGAGGAAACTTGAAGACAATATGCTAAGTGAAAGGAGCCAGACACGAAAGGCCACATGTTGCATGATTCCATATGTGGTAAATACCCAGAACAGGCAAATCTACAGAGACAGAAAATATATTAGTGGTTGCCAGGGACTGGGAGGAAGGATGAATGGGGGAGAATGAGTATTGTTCATTGGTTTGGGTTTGTTTTTGAAGAGGGTGATGAAAAAGTTCTGGAAGTTGATAGTGGCATGACTTTGTGAATGCACTAAAAATGTTAAATTTTATACTTTAGGGGAGTGTATTTTGGGATATGTGAATTACGTCAATACGTAAATAACAGAAGAACTGAGCACAAGGATTGACTGAACGATAATGCAGTCATAACAAAGACCTCAGCCAAGTTCTCGGGCTGTTCTGAAGATAGAATTGTTCTGAGATGAGACGAGAGGGCTGGGTCCCTGCATCCATCAGCTACAGGACTACAGCTGACTCCGCTGGCAGTGCTCCTCAGCCGAAGACATATTCAGCTTCTTGCCACCAGCAGACATGATGTCCCCTAATGTGGAGGACATGATGGTACACACACTGTCCACAAGTCATCAGTCTCCCTCCCTACTCTGTCAGCTAGGCAAGCCCAAGAACCAAATCCAGCATATTCACTACAACAATTGGGTGTTTTGTGCCTGGTTAAATATGTTAAATGAGTGAATGGGACTTCTTTGGTTTGTTCCCACGTCGGGATTCCAGATCCCTGTCCTAAAAAACCTGCCCCTGCTATGCTCTGGAAGTTTCTCTAAACCTTATAAACTGCTGCCTTCCTCTTGAAAAGGCCAGGCTGCATGGATGCTCACTTTTTCATTTCAGTGCTTTTATGTTCTCTGAGCTACCTCTCCTTCATGGGAGCAGAGAAACTCTATTTGTTCTTATTCTACAGTCCACAGTTGAGATTACCTTAAGAAAGGTTTTATTAGTCATGTCTCTTGGAGGATCAAAAGATGCCAGAGTGACAGTTTATTACGAAAATCCAAGTGTCTGAAGAGCAAGCACAAACAAATATTCAGGGGATCTATCCAGCAGAGGGAGGATAGGTGAAGGGAAAACTAACATTCACGAGGCTCACGCTATGTACTAGGCACATATGTTAACCAGCCAGCCGGAAAGCCCCATTATACAGTTGAAAGTACTGAGGATCAGGGAGATTAAAGGGCTTATTCAAACTTCCATGACTAGTGTGAAGCCTAGGGATGTAAAGCAAAGGAAAGAGGCCCTTGGAGTCAATGTGGTGAGGCTGGGGTTTGCAGGGAAACTGATTCCTAGAAAGGACTGTGGTCAAATTCCAGTTGTCCTGGTTCTCTGTGGCCCCAAATTCTCATTGAGCTATCCAAGGTCCAGGTCAGGTTAGTAAGGGGACAGCTGGAACTGTCTTTCACAAACCTGGGTGAAGCTTGACAGAGAGCCCTGTAAAACATGGGTCTCCGCACCACACTCCAAGCTGGATTCCACATTAGAGTCTGCTCATACACCCATTACACATGCTTCTCATTTCTAGGGCTGAACAGTTCATAAATCACTTCAACTAGGTACAGGTCACTTTCCAAATCTCATCTGCAATGTGCCTACAAACCAACTCTGTACGGCACGTTCTGACCCCATGAATCCTCTGAGAAATCAAGGTGGAAGCAGGGCAGAGAACAACAAAATATCTGCAGTTTTGTGGCAGATCTGGGATGCTTGTGCACCGGCTTCACTCCGCCACCTCTGCTGTACCGCGGCACGGGCTGCTGCTCATGGCTGAGCCTGATTGTTCCCCTCGGTCAGGTCTAGACGTCCCTATTCCTGAGCCCACCTTACACTGGACATGCTATCTTTCCAGAGCTGTGCCCTGGGTCCATCTGGATTTAGACTTCTGGACTATGTCTGGATAGATAACTTGGGGTGCTGAATCAAGGTCCCCTGCCATTCCTGGGCATGTCTTGGTGACTTTCCATTATAAGTTCAGACCATCCTAGTCTCTGTGAGGGACAGCTGTCTCTATCAGTTCTGTGACTTCTCACAAGGCCCTAAAGCCTTTTATGTTTGATCCTATAGATCTCCACAGACTCATGTGCACAGGGAAACCAAAGCCAGAGCTATGGTTTTGGAATCTCAGATCTGCCTTTCACAAAGTCTATTTGGTGAGAAGGAAAGAAAGCACCATTCATTCTTTTTACCAAGTTTCAGCACAGCAATTGTTTCAATGAAAAAGGGAAGCAGAAGGAGCTAATAGACAGTGTCAGCCTTCGTATTTATTTTGTCATAATTTAGCCTTGCTACACTGATGACCATAAGTTTTTAAAGTCTTCACTTTTGAAGGGGAAAACATCGGGAAGTTAAAAACCTTTACTTCCCCAGTTCTCTGCAGATACTAAATGTGGTATTGCAATTCTCAGACTCTCAAATTTGCGTTCTGTGCACTCTGCAGGGCTGGGTTTCTAAACAAGCCTAATCATCAGTATCACCTACTATGCTTACTAAGTATATAGATTTCCAGGATTATTCCTCAACACAAATTCAGCAAGTCTTGGAGGAAGCTTAGGAGTCTGTGACCTTTTTATTCAGTAAGGAGAATACTTCACTTAACCAGACCATGTCACTGTCCCCTTACCCTCTTGGTGACAGGGCTTCATAATTCAGAAGTTGTTTCTAAATCCTGAGAGCAGGGGCAAGATGATATTAGAAATAGTGTGTAGGATGAATGGGAGATGTAAGAAATCAGACCCCTTTAGAGAATCTCTCCAGCATGGCGTTAAGAGGAAATGAGGCCTTACACTTACAGGAGAGTGGTAGGGCTGGAAAGGGGGTGGGAGGGATACTGATCCTATAGAGGACAGAGGACAAGAAATGGGGAGGAGGTCAGCTAGTCCGTGTCTCCCCTGCTCAGGTAAGTTCTGGGTTCATCAAGACTGGGATGCTGCTTGAAGTACAATTACGTCATGACACAAAGAATGGAAAAGGACTAAGAAATAAATGCCTTACTTGAATAAAACAGTAGAATTGGAGCTGTTTTTAAGATTTTCTCATTCTTTGAAAGCATTGAAAATTGCCTCTATTCTTAAACATTCATTGAAAAACTGTTTTTGATACTGTGACTAACCAAGAACTGTAGCAAAACAATAGCACAAAGCTAAATGGAAGCAAGGGATGACTCTTCTTATTTTATCCTCTTGATCCATTCTCTAATGAGAAACCAAAGAAAAAGATGAAAAAAAAGGTCACCTTTTATTTAGAAGAAAGGAATTCATGCTGATAGGTGATATTCTGAACTACTTAACTAAATGAACTCAAATCTGGAATCATCTGCACTCAGAAATAGCTTGTTTCTTACAACGAGCAGACAACAAGCAACAGATAGTGGAGGATATTTAACTGATGGTATATCTTTTCTCCTGGATGTTATTAATATAATCCAGATGCTTTAAAGAACTTTGATTTAGATGAAGAAGCAATTACAATTGATTAGGGAAAAATTCGAGGGCTACAGTTAAATGTGAATTTGCCTGTATATCCTGCTAGATAAGTTCTGAAGATAAACTTTTAGGTCTTAGACTATGGGAAGCAGATGATATAAATATAAGACACATCTCAGGTTAAAAATGTGCAGAAACACCATCATGAGGCACTTACACTTACACTTACACTTTCATGTAAGGACAAAAGCCCAAATTTCAATGGAAGGGAAAGGAAAGTAGAAGAAAATAGCTACAGTTTATTAGGATTCTAATATATGCCAGATACTGTGATGGATTTTATCTCATCTAGTCCTCCAAGCAGTGCTGAGAACAGATATTCACAGATGGGGCATCTAAGCCTCAATTTGTACCCTGTTCTTACTGGAAAGCAGTAACTGATAAATCAAGATTCTAAGCCATTCATTTGATGTTAAGTGAGATTCACTCTTTGAATAGAACCCTTCCACTTTTTTCTCTGCTCTTCAAAACTCCCCTCAATTTTACCACTCACCTTATTACTCTCAAAGCCATGCTCTAACTAGACTGATATCCTGTGTACATTTCTGGAACTGCCCTGCCTTTGTTCACTGAATTTCTCCATCTTTCCAGGTTTGGTTCAGCACATCCCTCCCTTCGATGTCCTCCCAGGGCCTTGATGCCTTAAGTGGTCCCTTCTCCACATCCACGGATGGCCCTTTTCGCTAAATGACCTCATTTAGCAGTTACTGTACATGACCTCAGCCTTGGGAAATACGCTTCCATTCTATTTTCTATTTTCTAAATGTTGCCATTCCTGGGGATGCCAGCATGTAATGCTAGTACAAGGTCTTACATAATTTTTTTCCTTCCTATGTAACTCAGTACAGCACACAGAGTAAAATGTTTTTCATTATTAGCACAAGCAACCATAATTACAATAATTACCTTAGGATTTAAAAACTGCCTTCATCCTGTTGTCTCAGTTTTTTAATATATCACCTCATTAAATACTCATAAGAACCCTGGATAAATTATTAGAGTTTAATGTAATTATTATATTATAATAGATATTATTTCCTTCATGTTACTTTTAAGGAAACAAAGGATCAGAGAGGAGATAATAGTTGGCACAACCAGTAGGAACTTACATCTGTCTCTGATGCCTCACTTAGGGTTATCACTCCACACATGCGGATGAATGAGTAAATGTATAAGCTGGAATTCAAATTAGGCCATCTAACTGCAAACTTTCTACCACACCATTAAGGATGATTTATTTGACAGTAGATGCTTGTTTATGTTTTCCTCATAAAGTCTCATTCTAGTGTAGTTTACATAGCTTGGGCTTTGCAACAGCTCACAATAAATTCCAGCGAATACCAAACTCATTAGCTGAGCCAGAGAGAGAAAACAATAGCTAACTTATTTTTAATAGGACTAAATTCTCCATTAATGATAATATAAAAATTACTGGTGACTTCAAACATGTTTGAGCCTGAAAGATTGGCAATCTCAATGATCCTAATTACAACAGATTTCTTAATTATCCTTTTAAAAACTTTTCATAAAGGTATCACCATGATTAATTAAGGGTAAAAGAAAAAAGATCATGGATGGATATATATATATGATATATATATCATATATATATATCAACTTTCTTCAAAGTAAACTAATGACATGTGATTAGAGAAGGCCAACTGCAGTTTCTGTCCAAAGAAAAGAATGCATTTAAAATAAATGTGTACAAACAATGAAGCATATTTAACGTTTAGAGCACTAAGTTGGTCTAAAGGGAGCATGCTTTTCTAAAGGGTAGGTGGGTCAGGACAAGGCAGGATGAGGTGAAAGAGGAAAGTAGGAGTTGTATAGCTTCCCACTCAGCAACGTTCAGATAGATCTATCCAGGCCAGGAATACACACACACACACACTCTCTCACACATACACTCACACACACTCACACACACACTCACACACACACACACACACACACTCACACACCAATGGCTAGAGAATATTAATTTGAAGCCTTATGAAGGGAAAAAATGAAAGAAAGAGTCCCTATAAAATACAACATATGCATATAAATATGTTTTAAAATAATTGATAGGGCACTTGGGTGGCTCACTTAATTGGTTAAGCATCTGACTCTTGATTTTAGCTCAGGTCATGTGCTGACAATGTGGAGCCTGCTTGGAATTCTATCCCTCTTTCCATGCTCCTCCCTGCTCACTTGCTCTCTCTTGAAGGAAATAAAATAAGCTAAAAGTTAAAAATGGGAATCAAGAGTTGTGTGTCAGGTCTGGTCGCAGTATTGTAGACTTTTCTTGAGAAGGAACTAGTGAAGAGCTGCATATCAAATGTCTAAAAGAAGATAAAATTAGGCCATCTTGTCTGGTTTCCCTTTCACAGGGATCCTGTCCTACTGTCTGGTCTCTCCTGGGGATGCACTGCCTTCTCCCAGGGCTCTTTTTACTCGTCATAAATGGTCCTTACTCTTTGAATGTTAACACAGCTCTGTCTTCCTAATCTGAGCAAGCTAGGTCTACAGTAGTTCTTCTCAGGGATCAGCCCTGCTCTGCTTCCAGGAGAGCATCCTGTGCGTTCTGAGGCATAGAGTGGAACAAAGGAGAGGTACTTAAAGCTGTTCAATGGGGAAGTCTGTTCATACTGGAAGTTCCCAGGAAACAGACCTCTGAACGGGTGGCACTCTGAACTTCCAGTTTACTATCCCAGTCCCCTTTCTTAGCAAGAGCAGGTCTGTTCATCTCAGTTTAATTCATTTTCACCCAACGTTGTGGGACCTAAGTCTTCATTCTTGTTGGGATGACATTAAGGGTTCAGGTTTAAGTGAATCAAACTTGAGCCAATTTGAGCCAATACGTTGAAGTAGAGGTAAGGGAAGGGGGTTGGGGGGAGGAAAGGTCTATATAAAAGAAGAAAGCAAAGACTTCCAAAGACCTTCTTTATCTAGGAGGGGCTATTACTTGAAAAGTCATTCATGGAACTGTTAAATTAATGGGGAATAGACAAAAGCACAATAAGAGACCCAAAGCTTGGATGATCTTCTCATAAGTATGGAACAAGGGAGAACCTTTGTTATTTAAAACCAAACCTCCTGCAATTGCTTCCATTTCATAAAATAACACATTATCATTCAGGAAAATACTTTGTTACTTTTCAGTAACAAAGGGGTCTTCGTTTGTGAAACTAGACAGTCTGCCTTCCAAAATGGATACTTTTCTCAGGGCTGGTCTGGGACAATAAGGACTGGATTGAAGAGAGTACACTTATCTACATGTTATAGGAAGAAGAATACTGAGATTTCTAGGGCAAAGAGAATGAAACTTAGATGTTCAGGGCATCAAAAGGAGTTGGAAGAGGGTTCCAGCCACATAGGGGCAGGCAGGGAGTGCAAAAGAAAAGTCAGAAACAGCAAAAGTTTTGGTTGGAGGTTAGAAAGTACACACACACACACACACACACACACACACACACACAATTAAGAAAAATGCCAAGTCTTTGACTGTAAATTTTTTTGTTACAGTAATCTGTTATGTAAATGCCACTATTTCCTCAAAACTTTGTAATCCTTTTGGCAAATGGTGGGGAAATCAATGAAGGGGAGTCATGTATGGTAGGATGCAAGGGGAAGGGCTGAGTTCAAATAGATTGGAAATAAAGCAAGAATCACCTGGGCATTTTACTGAAGCTCAGAGGAAAGCGCAGTGAACTTCTTCAAAATGGTATAGCAAATAAGAAACAAAAATTCAAAAGCATAGTAAGACTGAAGCCAACAACTCATTTACATGGTTTTGTAAGACTCTTAATTACATCAGGAGAAAAAGGATAACTGTGATGTAAAATCTTAGAGCAATGATAATAAAAATCCTTATCCATAAACAGATCAGTAAGGTGGGTTTGATCTTTTGCTTCAGCACTTATTAGCTGTGTGATTTGCAAGACCTTATGTTACTTTTCTGTGCCTTGCTACCTCTCTGCAAAATGGGTAAAGGCATAAACACCACACCACAGAATTGCCAGGATCCAAGGAGGCTGCCCATGTAAAGTGACTAGTAAACAGCCAGCCATGATAGTGCTCCTAAGTATTCGCTATGACCAAAACAGGCTTCTTGAGAAGAAAGAAACAATATATATCTATATATATGATACTGCTTTGTAAAGTTTAAGGAAATATACTGTGTTCATGTCAATTAATATGAAATAGAAATGTAAAAGAATGGAAAAACAAATCAGAAAATAAAATTCTTGAATATTTGGTCCTAAACCTCAGAAGATAATTCTCTTTCAGGTTTTACAGGGTGAGATGTTTCCTCATGTATCAGAAGCATCCCTAGCCCATTGACTTTAATGGCATCAAGAGAGCACTGAAATATTTAGTGTAAAGACCCAGAAATTTCCAACTTGGCTCCTTAACCCTCCTCATTAGGAATATTCTTGAAGGAGCAGTCCTATGTGGCCTCTAATTCTTATAATATACATTATTACTTACTAATAATGATATTAATTAATATTATTTATAAAATTAACCCTAGAACAACACTTTTCCAGTTCTACTTTAATATATTAAAAAGTGCTCATTTTATTTATTTTGTGTAACAGCATAGTTACCAGATACTACAAATTACTGGATAATACAAATAAATTTCTTTGTTCTCAAGATGATCACATTGTGGAGGAAAGGTCTTATTTAAGGAAGCAATGATAACACTCTAATTCAGTGTGCTGAGGACTGGAAAAGAGGTATGAATAATGTACTTCGTGTTTCTATTTATTAACCTCCATACATTGACTAACCCATGAAACGACTTATAAACATTTTGGATCTAGGAGTTCATTCTGTGGTCTGCCTTTAGTAATATGAACATAGGTCTGAGTGATTGGTGCTTGTTGAGAAATTCTTCAAGTCCTTGCAACTTTCTTTTGTATCACATGAAGGACAACATGTCAAGATGTAAAATCTTAGCTTACATTTTAATTTTCTGATGGTTTTATAGATGTTTCTTCATTGCTTTTGTTTTTTACTGTTGCAGAGGAGAATTTCAAATCTAGTCTGATTTCTCTTCTTCCAAAATGAACTATTTTTGTTCTGAGCAGCATTAAATTGAGCTCCCTAGTTTTGCTTTGAGATTTAAAAATTTATGAGGGAATGAATATCTATATGTTAGTTTCTGCTTAGTAGTTTTATCTGCTTATGGTAACCCTTCTTGCCCTTAAAAGTCTTTATAGTTGGAAGATTTTCTTTTGTTACTGATTCTAATCATTCATCTCCCCCTGGGCCAGCTTTACAAAAATTTCCATGGCCTGAGTTTGGGGTCATGCATGTACTCTTATATTCACTTTTGCTCCTGAGACATCTCTTCTGCATCCTGAGTATGTTTTGTTTTGTTTTTTTTTTTTTAGATTCACCTTTTGGTTCTCTAATTTGATTTTTTGCAATGCTGATTCTGCTTTTTTCCATACACAGTAAAAATATTATTTTTATTTTGCCAACATTTTACTATAGCATTAAGCACAGTCAATGATTTTTCATCTAATATAATATTAAAGGAAAAAAATACCTTAATGCCCATCACCTATTTTTCCCTCTCCTTCACCACCTATTAACCCTTAGTCTGTTCCCTATATTTAAGAGACTCTTATGATTTACCTCCCTCTCTGTTTGAAACTATTTTTTCCCCTTCCCTTCTCCCATGGTCTTCTGTTAAGTTTCTCAAGTTCCACATATGAGAGAAAACAGATAATATCTGTCTTTCTCTGCCTGACTTATTTTACTTAGCATAATATCCTCCAGTTCCATCCACATTGTTGCAAATGGCAAGATTTCATTCTTTCTCACTGCCAAGTAATATTCCATTGTATATATAAACCACATTTTCTTTATCTATTCAACAGTTGATGGACATTTGGGCTCTTTCCACAATTTGTCTATTGTTGATAGCACTGCTATAAACATTGGGGTGCATGTACCCCTATAGATCAGCACTCCTGTTTCCTTTGTATAAATTCCTAGTAGTGTGGTGCTGAGTTGTAGGGTAAGTCTATGTTGATTTCTTTGAGGACCCTCCACACTGTTTTCCCGAGTGGCTGCACCAGGCTGCATTCCCACTAAAAATAAAAGAGGGTTTTCCTTTCTCCCCATCTTCGCCAGTATCTGTAGTTTCCTGGGCTGTTTATTTTAGCCACTCTGACCAGTGTGAGATAGTATCTCAATGTGGTTTTTGTGTTTCCTTGATGATGAGTGATGTTGACCATCATTTCATGTGTCTGTTGGCCATCTAGATGTCCTCTTTGGAAAAGTGTCTATTCATGTTTTCTGCCCATTTCTTCACTGGATTATTTGGTTTTTGGGTGTTGAGTTTGGTAATTTCCTTAAAAATTTTGGATACTAAGTTTTTATCTGATATGTCATTTGCAAATATCCTCTTCCATTCCTCAGTTGCCTTTCAATTTTATTGATTGTTTCCTTTGCTGTGCAGAGGCTTTTTATCTTGATGAGGTCCCAATGATTCATATTTTTCTTTTATTTCCTTGCCTTTGGAGATGTGTTGAATAAGAAATTGCTGTGGCTGAGGTCAACAAGGTTGTTGCCTGTTTTCTCTTCTAGACTTTTAATGGTTTCCTGTCTCACATTTAGGTCTTTCACCCATTTTGAGTTTATTTGTGTATGGTGTAAGAAAGTGGTCCAGTTTCATTCTTCTGCATATAGCTGTCCAGTTCTCCCAGAATTCCTTTTCAAAGTATGGTGCTGGTACAGTGTGTATCAACATCAACTGGAAGCTTGTAAGAAATGCAACATCATAGACCCTTACCCAGCACTACTGAATCAAAATCTACAAAAATGCCAGGTAATATAAATTCACATTACATATTTGAGAAATCCTGGTCAAGTTGGGAGTCATCTGAGCCAGCTGTGATATCAGGATAGATGCCAACCCCTGAACTAGGTGACGAGTTTTTAAATTTTCTTTCTCTAAGGTGTGGCTTGAGGAAAACATGCTTGTCAAATTCTGATGTGACCAAACTATGCAAACTTCATCCCACGAGTTGTAGTACAAATTACTTTAATCATCTATGATGGTTTTCTTCTCGAACACATGGATGAAGACAGACAAGGCAATCTAACTCTGAACATTTCAAAGCCAGCCCAGTGGAGCACTGCTGGTTAATGCAACCCTATGGCAGAAAGCAGGGGCAGGGCTGTGCAGGAAGGGCTCGTCTCAATCTAGGCAGATGCTGAGTTGCAGGCCAATCAATTTTCACAGTTTTATTTCATTTTATCTCTAAAGGTTCAGTTAATTTAGAGGCCATTGCTTTTACTGTCAATGTGAAATAAAGATGATAGATGGGCTTACCCAGACATGTGCAGGCCAAACTGGGGTATTCACAATAGTTCCTTCTGCTTGTCGTTTTTATTCTTAAATTGTTTTGTAAGTACTACAGTGAGATCTGATAGGAAATGGCTCCAAGTCTAGTGGTTCATTCTGCCACTTCCCCAGAATTCTACCATTGTAGGAAAAACAAAAGCTTGCTACAACTCCAAAGACTTTAGTTTTTTACAAACCTCTCCTTTTAAAAAGACAATATATTTCATCGGTGTATGCAGCTGATCGTTGAACAACATGGGTTTGAATTGTCATGGTCCACTTCTATGCAAATTTTTTAAAGAGCTGACAGCAAAACCCATAAGGTATTTGTTTACAACTGCCCACCTCAGTTTCTATGGGACCAAATCCAAGGCTACTGGCACCAAGGTGGTGCCCGCTGCCTTCTGAGTATCCTGGGAGGCCTCCGAAGGCAGTCAGCATCCCGCAGGGAGCCCTGACCTGGCAGGGCTGCATGTTCCCTGTGTGATGGCAGGGTTGTCAGGTGTAGCCCTCAGGGCTGGTGGGCAGGAGGCTGGGCTGAACCAAAGGAAGCGCCCAGACAGTAGAGATAGTGGGTTGGATAGTGCTGCTCAGGGAGCTCCACACTCCTGCCCTCCAAATCCTCCCCACCAGGCTCCAGGGCTGCACCTGTGTGGCTGGAGGCCTTGGGTTCCTTCTGGGATGGATGTACACTGTTCCCCACAGCAAGGCTCAGACCCCATGGCTTCCTGGAGGCCCACACGCTCACATGGGGCTGCAGCTTCCTTTGACCTTGGGCAGATGGTGCACCTCCAGGCACAAAATATGCATTAATCAAGTGTTTATGACATCCATAGGGCTTCTGTCAACAATAGGCAATAAGTTATTCAATTCTGAGGAATCAAAAGTTATAGGTGGATTTTCAATTGTGTGGGTATTGGCACCCCCAAGTCCTCAACTGTTCAAGGGTCAACTGTAATTACTTTCCATCTACTTGTATACTCAATGACTGTAACTATTTAATAGACACTGACATAAGTCCTGGGTATAAGGCAGTAAATAAACAGATACAAATTTCTTCCCTCAAAGAGCTTATAATCTAGTGAAAATATAGAAGCATTATAAAAATAATCATGCAAAGATGGTAATAAATCATGAGGAACTGAGGATCGCCGGGTATTTGCATATATCGAAGCTCAGGAGAACGCGATTGTATTTTGTAAAAGGTACTTGAAGGAGCCCACATTGAAAAAGTGAATTTCAGCAGACCTCAAGGAAGTGCAATATCTAATTGGACAGCAGAGCAAGCAGAGGACACTCAAAGATCCCATGCCTCAGTAGGGCAATAGAGTGTTTCATTTTAAAAACTCATAAAAAACCCTAAAGATCAAAATGTCATTTATGCCCATCAAAATCATATATCAAGTCTTGTTGTTTGTGACTCCAAATTATCTTTTATATCTCCCTATCCACCCTCTGAATTCAGGCCCTCAAAATCTTTTGCTGGAACGGTAACAGTAGCTTCTTTACTGGTCTGTTTTTCTTTAGTTGTATATAAACCAAGTCCAACCCTCAAGCAAAAATGTACTCATGCAACATCTCCACCTAAAGTTTTCCAAAATATCCACATGGAGAAAAACATTGGAGTACCAACACACACTCATTCACAAAAATTAATTCCAAATGGATTGGATACCTAAATCTAAAAAGCAGATGTTTAAAACTTTTCAAAGAAAATAGAGCAGAACATATCCATTCACCTAAGCTAGGGTTACTTTCCTTAAATAAGACACAAAATAACACAAAGAATAGAGGGAGAGTCTGACAACCCTAACTGTAGTCCACTTACAAACTTCTGTTTATCAAACATAATCAATAAAATGAACCATAAACTGAAAAAATAGTTTGCAGTACACATAACTGACAAAGAATTAGCATCTAGAATATGAAGAGACCACCAATAAATCAATAAGAAAAACTTGCAAAAGCTTGACTGGACTTTTCACAGAAGAAATATAAAAGTCACATACATTATAAGAAAAAATATCTCCCTAGTAACTGGATTCTTGAAATGCCATTTACATCCTTTTAGATTAGCCCCCATTTTTTAAGAAGTACTTATTGACAAGGAAAGAAGATGGTAGGGATGGGAGTACAAATAAGTGAAACCAACTGAAAAAACTACTCATTGTTATCTTTTAAAATTAAATATGAATACTTCCCACCACCCAGAAATGACACCCTAGATATAGTCAATACTCTAGAAGAATTTTTACACAAGTGCATGAGGAGACATAGATAAAGATTTTATAATAGCACTGACAATAAGAGCAATAATTTAGAAACACCCAAGAGCTATTTTAAGGTTAAAACATACATGAATTCAGAAAGTAAATTCCCTGTACCTACATTTATCAACAGAAAAAAATCTCACAAATATAAGATTGAATTTTAGAAAGTCACCAAAATACATGTTGAATATTATACTATTTTAAGTAAGTTTCTGAAATGGAGAGGTGCTAATCAACAAGCATAAAGTTTTCACTATGCAAGAGGAGTAAGTTCTAGAGATTTGTTATGCAACATTGCGCCTATGATTCACAATACTGTATTGTGCACATACAAATTTGTTAAGAGGGTACATCTCATGTTAAGTGTTCTTAGCTCAATAAAATAAAAGTAAATAAATAAACCATATATTGTGATACATATTTAAGAATATTATTTAGCATTGGAGGGTGTTTAGATTTCAGAGGGGCACAAAGGTAACCTTAATAGTGTTACTAATGTCCTAATTTGTTAAATTGAGTAGGGAGAAAGAGGCTATTGCTTTTGTCACATTTTACATATACATAATTTGTATCCTTTGAATAAATGATATATTGCATATTTAAAAAGGGCAAAAAGTGTTAGGAACAGCATATCTTGGGTTCACATCCCAGATATTCTACTTTGTGTAATACACTTTGAAATTCACCATTATCCGCCCATCACATATAAAATCAAAATAGAAAGTTAGAGGTATTATATATACAACCACCAGCACAATGGCGAGTACTGAATAAATATTGAGTATTGTAGACTTAAGATTGTTTGATAGCTAATCGTGGCTTTTCCCCTTTTTGGCATGTGTGTGTATGCGTGTGTGTATTAAATTTTTAATGTTTATTTTTGAGAGAGAGAGATCAAGTGCAAGCAGGGGAGGGACATAGAGAGAGGGAAACACAGAGTCCAAAGCAGGCTCCAAGCTCTGGGCTGTCCACACAGAGCCTGATGGGTGGCCTGAACTCATGGACTGTGAGATCATGACCTGAGCCAAAGTCAGTGACTTAACTGACTGAGCCACCGAGGTGCCCCAAGACTGGTGGATGTTATCTTGAACTGACCTCAACCAGCTTGTCCTGTTTCAACTCACACCACTGTTTCTTATTACTGTTCCAGCCAGTACCATCATCCCTTATCCATTTGCCTTTACAACTGAACCCATTCATTGGCCATTATCCTTCAAATCTCAAGCCAAATCTGTGAAGCAGAAATCATTGTAGCACTGACTCCCCATATCATAATTTGGTGTTTATACATCTATTTCACTATAGTGTTGTCAATTACATGAGGGCAGGAGCCATATTTTTTTCATCATTGAATCACAAGACCAGAAACACATTTAAAAAAAGTTAAAATAATTAACAAGTATCTACTGAATGGATGGAGTCATAATTTTGAGATAACTTTAGTTCTCTAAATTCTGGGTTGAATTCTTAAAGATGAAGCATGTGAAGGTGCCTGGGTGATTCAGTCAGTTAAGCAACCGACTTGACTCAGGTCATGATCTCATGGTCCATGGGTTTGAGACCCATGTTGAGCTCTGTGCTGACAGCTCAGAGCCTGGAGCCTGCTTCAGATTCTGGGTCTCTCTTTCTCTCTCTGAATTTCCCCAGCTTGTGCTCTCTCTATCTCTCAAAAATGAATAAACATTTTTTTAAAATTAAAGTTTAAAAATGAAGCATGTTTAATTTTATTAATCACAAATAGGTGAAGGTTTTGCTGCAGAAAAGAGTGAAGTATTTCTTAAAAAGAAAAGCAGTTTAATTACTAGCTCAATTTTAAATATTTTCTTATTCTAAGCCTCTCTTAAAAAATAAAACCACATAGGGATGCCAAGGTGGCTCAGTCGGTTCAGCGTTCAACTCTTGATTTTGGTGCAGGTTTATGATCTCACAGTCAGTCATGACGTCCAATGGCGTGTCAGTCTTCACACTGGGCATGAAGCCTACTGAGGAATCTCTCTTTCCCTCTCTTTCTGCCCTTCTTCGGCTCACTTACTCATGCTCTCTCAAAAAAGTTTATTAATTAATAAATAAAATGACATATATTGCCATCTATGAAAGAACACGCACATCTATATCTTCCTAAGAACATCATAAAATTAGAACAAACAGAAATACACACATAAACACACACACACTTTTAATTATATAGTGTCATGTGGACCACCAAAAATAATAAATAATTCATAATGGCAAAGTAGAATGAGTCAGTTTCTTTGCTGGATTTAAATCTGTAGAAATCTGCATATTTATTTCCTGCAATGTTTGGTAAAATGATCCTAATGTAGTCTTATATCATTCAGATACAATGTGTGACAGTGTGAATGGTGCAGTTAGAAAGTGTTTTACAAACAAGAAAGCACCAAAGTTAAAAGAGAAATTCTAATATATTTATTCAAAATAACCAGTCAATATTGTTTGTTCCCCACTACACATACACAGATAATCACACTCAAAACGTATGTATAAAAGCAATTACTCAAGGTCCATGAAAAATGAATTGGAAGTAAGTGCAGAATCTATAAAGTAACCCATGAATGTTCTTCCTTCACAGTACAAATAAGGAAACACCAGCTGATTGCCACCTTATAATAAAGGGAGTCAGTCTGCTTATAGATGATAGATGAAGAGGAAAAGGAATGGTCTGTGAGAAGAGATTATTTAAGGAAAGAAAGAAAAATATAATTTGAACAGTGCTCTGAAATCCCAGACTATTCCTACAAAAATTAGATGTGTTTTGTTGGGAAATAAAAATGAATTGTTTAAAGTATGCCACATAATTGCCTTTGCACTGGTAGATGAAATAGGAAATGGTAAAGAAACCCACCTGGTTTTAGAGACATGATGTATGAATCAGTACTTTTCAGTCTTTTATTGTGCATAAGGTTCATCAGGGGATCTTGTTAAAATAAAGGTTCTGATGTAGTTTGGTCTGGGATGGCAGTCAAGATTCTGCATTTCTAACAAGCTCCTGGGAAACACTGATGCTGCTACCCTTAGAGCGGACTTAACGTTCCAAGGGCAGAGAAAACCACACTGTAGTCCCACAGATTCATGTTTAAACCTTAGTGCATATAATTATGTCACTAGAATATATGGCAGCCTCTGAGCCTTAGTTAGGTAGATATGGCAGGGAATACTTTGCTCCCTCTCTGTGAGGTATTAAGGGGATGTTAGTAAATCTCCAGACACAAATAACTGTCAGTTCCCTTTCCTGAGTTCTTAAAACTTTATTTGTTCAAACTGATGTTATTGTAAATGCAATTATTATATATCAAATATAATGAAAGTAAATAGGTCAAGATGCCACCTAAGTCAAAAAATTAGATGTGATGTTTTTAAACATTTCTCATTTCATGTACTTTGACAGACATCTTATTTATAAGCTTAACATGACTACAGGGGGGAAATGTTGGTAAGGTTTTGCCAGCATTTGTAAAAACAAGAGGCTAAAACACATTTTGAGATGGCAACTTCCTCCCGTGACATTTTTGTCCAACAACCAATTAGGGCCTTGGCAGCAAACGGTGTTCTGGAGAGCAGTAATTTCATCAAATTAAAGCAGAAAGGGTTGAAGTAAAATGGGAGTTTGAGTCTCTCAAGTGTATGTAGAATATGAGTAGAAATGTTTCATAAATAAAATGATTAGGATGTATGTCAAGTAGGAAGTGAATAGGTTATAAGCAAATAGTGCCTTGGAGATTCTCTACCTGATGCATTAAGTCTTTCTACAACAAACTGTTATCAGAAATACTTACAATCAACTAAGGAGAAACATAAACTCGTCCAGTTTTGTGCCCTGGCTCCAGAACCCCCATCACACTGCCAGACTACATCATTTATTTACTTTTATTTATTAAAAACTTTTCTTTAACCTTTATTTATTGTTGAGAGAGAGAGACAGAGAGAAAGAGAGTCATAGCACTATCACAAGAGGAAGAGATAGAGAGGAAAACACAATCCGAAGCAGGCTCCAGGCTCTGAGCTATCAGCACAGAGTCCAGCATGGGCCTTGAACTGATGAACTGTGAGATCATAACCTGAGCCGAAATGTGAGATCATAACCTGAGCTGAAGCTGGACGTTTAACCAAGTGAGCCACCCAGGCTCCCCTTACATCATTTATTTTTACATTTCCAGTTGCCATTTCTTAATTATTCTCCTTTCTCCTCCTGTTCAGCTACTCTGGGTTTATGCACCAGTGGCGTGTGACAACTCCAGAAGCCATTCCAGAGATGTGAAGCAACAACATCTTAAAATTTATGCTTTCTCTAGGAAGAAGCACTTTATAGAGTCTTAATTAATCATGAGGTTTAAATTTAAGTGGGTGCTCTTTTAGCTGTAATTCTTAGCATCATTGCAGGTCCCTCAGGAGAAGCCTGGCTTACTGTCCACTACCTCATCCATCCTCTGCTAATGTGTAATGTGGGGATAAGCTCAGGAATTCTTGTCTCCAGTGCAGATTTTTATAAAACCAGAAAAAACTAATTAAAGATTAAATTATATAATCTAATACAAATAAAAGAAATTAAAAGTAATAAAAAATAATTATATTTTGTCAAAATATTCCGACAGCTTACCATAACTCCAGGCCTTGACTGCCATCACCATCGTTGGAAATACTTGTAAGTCATGTTTAGAAAAGGAGGTGGCAATGACCCTCATGGGTGTCTCAAACTTCTTGGGTCTCATACCTGCTTGAAGCCTCCATGTAATGCTTTCCTGTGATGCTGCCAGCCTTCTGAAGAGCATAACAGGACCCAACCAGTCTCTCAGTAAAACAAAATAAATAGTTCTCTAGCAAAAGAATAGACAGGAGTTTGATATTCTTTAAACTATTTTTAAGAATCACTACAGAAGGGGTGCCTGGATGACTTGTTGGTTAAGTATCCAACTCTTGATCTCAGCTCAGGTAATGATCTCACGGTTTGAGGGTTCAAGTTTTGCATTGGTCTCTGCACTGACAGCAGAAATCCTGCTTGAGATCTGTCTCTCTCCCTTTCTGCCCTCCCTTTCTTGCTCTCTCTCTCTCTCTCTCTCTCTGTCTCTCTATCAAAATAAAGTTAAAAAAAGAATCACTGAAGAGTTATTAATACTAAGATTATAAAAAAAAAATCTCCCCTAGAGCCAGCTTTTCTCCTTCTCACTGATATTCCAAGACAAGTTTGAGAATAAAAATCATTAGAAATAGGAGCAATATGTTAAAATATTTGATCCAAAGTCAGAACTCCTTGGAACAGCCTGGGCCCACTGGCATGCAGTTCTTTGAAATCAGAGTCTTCAGTCTGAAAGGGAGTTCAGTATCAGTAATTTTAGAGGAAGATCATGAGGCCCAACGAGTTCAAGCAATGTGCTCAATTCATAAGCTCACCAGATGCATCTCCATAGAGACTATCCTTGTTCAAAATCACACCAACTTTTTCCTGCTCTGATATATTAGCTTTTTATAAGTGTTGTTTGCTTCTATTCTCTAGATACTTCTATATCTTCCAATGGATTTCATCCAAGGAACTGTTGGATCCAGTACTGGAAAATCTCTCCTTCAAGTTAATTTGCTTCTCACTCATTATCCTCCAAATACATTTCCCTTCCATTCACTCTTAGGACAGGCTCATTTCTTTTCTACAACATATGTAGTTAGAAGTTCTCCTGCCCCCCAGGTTCTCATGCTGCTGGTTTTTCTCAGGCTTGCATCTCCGCCTATAGTTTGTCTCAAATGGGAACCTTCATTGGAACCCCCCTTTGTTATCCTCTTGCACAGTTTCTTGTTATTTTATCCACTGTGCTAATGACTCTAGCTTACATTTCATGTTCCCTATTGGTTTATCGCCTTTTTGCCACTGGAATAAAAGTAGTATTTTTAAGGCAAGGATCCAGTCTTTGTTGTTCTTCAAGGACTCACCAGTGAGAGTTTAGCTTAGACTTCAGCAGGTAGTGTCCGCTAACTCTTCACAAAACCCTATTGGTAGGTACTTACTCCATTATCTGGGGTTACTTAAGTGCTTTTATATTTACCACCATCATCATCAATAATATTGTCTCTCTCAATCGAGGGAGGAAGATAAAATGTTTAAACAGGATACTGTGGACAAGTACAGGATATAATAGAGGGTGGTTAGTGGCTGACACTCTGACCTTCCTCAGTAAGTCTAACCATTTCAATAAGTACATTGACTTTGGAATATCCTGGTGAACACGAGTCTCATATAAACTGAAAATTGCCATTAACTGCATGTCTGACAGTAAATGGCTAATCTTTTGAGGACAGATGAGGCTCTGTAGGAAAACAGATCTGAATAATCTAAATTTACTATCATACTTACTGGTTGAACTTATTCATTCAAGTGTTTTTCAGATTTAATTCAAACATCAATTTGAGCTTTCATATAACAAAGGAGTGATCTTCTGAAGCCAAAGTTTAAGGAGAAAAAGAAAACAATATTCATTATCTGATTAGAAAGGAATTTATTTCCATACTAAGATGTTGCTTATACAAACATCCTGAAAACCATATAGTGTCAAAGGAAATTTTAATGAAGTTACCTGTCCAACAGTCTTTATCCCCAGTCATTAAAATAGCTACTTGCTGAAAGCTATTTGTAACAAGAGATGTCAACTAATTTACTTGTCAAAAGTATAAAGGAATAGTGCTTAAAGAAGACGCCATATCACATGAAAATTTATCTAGGAAACCTCTGTTTTGAGGGTTAATGTGAGCTATATAATTTGGACCAACTCTCTCATTGATTACATTAGGATAAATGACTAATATTGAATCAATTGAGATATATTTTAAAAATCTTTTTTAGAAGCACTATAGAGTAGAAATGATAACAGGGATTTATCAGGCCAATATCTAGATAAAAAAGATTATCTGAAATGGTAAACAGAACATAAAAGCCATTTCTGCCCTAATCAATTTCACCAATCACAGCAAAACTGAACTTTTCTCCTGGATAGCCAACTTCCACCCAAGTTTAGGACTCTATGTGCAGTCTCTCCACAAGAAAGCTAGATCTTAAAATAGCTACAAATTTGAGGTAAAGGTTAAGAAGGAAAATAAAACAAAATTGTCACTCTCCACCCTCAGGAAATAACAAGAAAAACAAGCGCTGGTCCTGATTAGCAATGGACAAAATAAAAGCCCTGGAAAAGTCATAGCCTCAAATCTTTTCCATGTATATATGCAGTTCAAATTCACCTGGGTGGTCCAAAGAAGCTCAAGACATGAATTTATTAACTTTCAGGCACTTAGGACTCCCAGGCATTAAGATAGGCAAATGCAGAAGGAAACCATTTTCTCCCCAGGCCTCAAGAAAAATTCATCCAAGTAATTTTCAAGGAAAATCACCAACACAAAATATAAAGCAATGAAGTACCTAAGAAAACAAGTCTCTAAGAACAGGAATGGACAGTGAAAAACACAATTCTTTCTATATTAGATATGGTTTTTGGTGCAGCTTACAATGCTCAAAGAAAAAAGAGAACACCAAGCTAGATAGTATCTGTCTGTAGCATGGCATTATAAAATACAACCTACTAGATTTAGGGGAAAAAGATAATTGCTATAATTTTAAAAGTCAAGTAAAAATTTAGTAGAATTAATATCAGATTAGAAATAGCTAAAGAGATACATTGTAAACTGGAAACAAATAATAAGACTTCTCCAGAATGTGGTAGAAATCAAATAATATAGGAAAAATAAAAAACATAATTCAGAGTTGTAGAAGACTAAGGGGATCTAATATGCTTCAGGAATTTCCAAAAGAGAAGAGAAAGGGAATAAAATAGAGGCCACATTTGAAGACACAATAAATGAGAAATTCCAAAAAGGGTAAAGTAAGCAAAGATCAAGATGCTAGAGAATTCCAAGAAGAAAAATTTTTAAAAATGCATGTATCATTAATCATTAATCCAGAGCTTCAAAAATGAAAAAAAAAGATTAAAATCAGTTTAAAAAGTTGTTTATCTACAAAGGAATAGCAGACTAATGACAATGTCAAAAGGAAGTAGGGTATCTTTATTTTATAAAAAAAAAAAAAAAAAAGAGATGCCTGGCTAGAAATTTACATCCAATGAAATTATCTTTTAAGAATGGGGCAAAAAGAGACACATCTAGACAGACAAAAGAGTTTGTTAACAGCCAAACCTCACTAGCAAACTATAAGCATTCCATTTCACTTAAAAATAAGGTAAAAATTAAAATATATAACAAAAATATGTTAGGAAATATGTCAAGAAATTGCACTCCCTAAAAGAGCAAAATAATGTAAATGTAAAATTTATAAACTACCAGAGGAATAGAAATTGAATAAGAACAAAGATATGAGAATCTTTGCTTTCAGCCATGTTAGATGATCCACCCTCCCCACTGCACACAACTAGAAAGCAACTCTTTGCAGACATCAGGAATCCAGCAGTATAGACCTGTGATCGCTGAGAGTGGAAAAATAAGGGCAATCAAATGAGATAAGTGAGCCTTCTGATCGCCTTGGGTTTTCCTCTGGAAATGTTTTCCAGACCATGGCTGAGGGCACCCCAAGCAGAGCATGATGGGTCTCAGTAAATTGAGGAAACAGGGATCAAAGTTCGGGAGGCTGAAACAGCTCCTGAGAACTATAGCCTCTTGTTGGCTTCTAGTCTGCTGCTAGTTCTTGTATCAACAGGCAGAGCCAGCTCCCGCCCATATCACCTGTTAAATACAGTCTGTAGTTTTTCTAGTACTTACAGAAGCTCACTGCATGCTCTGAAACACGGCTCCAGCTGGCCAGTGCCCCTCCTATGAGCTCAGAGATTTCAGAGCCAGCTGAACTGCACTACCCCCTCAGAGACCTGAGTTTCAACACATGGGTAAACCACTATGGGTCTATAATGTCAGTCCCTCCCTGTTTCCCCAGTCATAAGGTAAAATGTACATATGAGAGCTGCTTCCTCAGTGGCTATCTCTGTGACAATTCAAGGTTCTTTTTTTGTGTTTTGTCTTTCTAGCTATGTAATTACATGTGCTATATAGTTTACATCTGCTAACAGTTCTTTATATTAAGTTACTTTAAAAAAAAAAACAAACAACAAACCTGGTGAGGTCTGTATCCTCAGAGAATCTGCCTGATACACTATTACAAGAAGAAAATTCAACTCAAGATAGATTAAAGATAGAAATGTGAAAAGCAAAGGTATAGCATTTTTTGAATGTAGCAGGAGTGTGTTTTCAGAAATTCATGGTAGGGATACATTTCTTAGATGAGACACAAAAAGAATAAACTAAAGGGAAAAAAACTAAACACAGGTAAAATTTACATTAAAATGAATTAACTTCTATTCATCAAAAAATGACCTAAACCAAGTGAAAGTCCAAATTGGGAGATTGGGAACATATTTCTAACATACCCACAGCATACCACACATGCACACATAACAAATATACTGAAACTATAAAGAAATATTATTAATCAATATAGAAAAGGCTGGAAACCAAAGACAAAATTGGGCAAAATTTGACTTGAGGAGCATTAAAAAAAGGGAGTGGGGGCTCAAATGGCCATAATATATAAGAAAATATGGTTAAAGAAACAAAGTATGTCCAAGACAAGGTACATTTATATATGTAAAGGTGGCAAAATTGAAAATCATGAAATACCACCTGTTTGGATTCAACAATCAAAATGTCAATTGGTGTAACTGCTTTGATAAAAACTGCAGCGCAGCCTACCGTATCTGGATATGCATATCACTCTTCAATTCAGCTTATCAATTTCTAGTTAATACACTCTAGAGAAATGCTATAGGTGTGGCAGGACACACATACGGGACTCTGATTTTTTTCCCCTTCATTTCAAGTTTTTGGTTCTTGCTTTATGACATGCAACAGCAGAAAATGACTTTCTTCTTCCAGTGCCTATGGAGCCCTCTCCTTCAAGTGCTGTGAAAATTGTTGAAAATAAAGCCTGAAACCTCTCTGTAAACATACAGGAAATCAATGAAAGATTCATTAAAGCACAGTATCCAAAGTAATCATAATTTGTTTTGTAAAGTATTTTGAGTAACAGGAAACTTTTCAATAATCTTTGCTGTGCTTAAGATAATAATGCCATTAATTAGTTTCCTTGAGAGACTTTCTGGGTATTTTATGAACGATTTCTTTTTCACACTCCTGGGGAAGAAGTCATCATGCATTCAAACTGCAATCGATGCAAGTAATGCTATGAGAAGTGATTGTCTTCTCCACTTGATGTGCTTCAATTATTTCATGTTCTTAATCCATTTATCTCTGCTGCAAAGAGTGAGGCACCAGGAGGGAGAGAACATTTCAGGCAAGTACTGGGCCAGATGGATAGAGGGGATTTGGGCATAAAAACAACAGTGAAAATGAATACCAGACACAGCAATCTATGTATCCCAGTTTGCAAATTAAGTATGTTAGTAAATGGGTGACTTTGGGAACGCTGAACCCCCTTAGTCATAAAGTTGTTTAAATGTAAGAAGTATTGCTTGAGGAAGTTTTCTCTTGACCTAGATCAAAAACATCTTCCGAGGGCCTAATGTGTGAAATGAAAGATAATATGCATTTGTATATTTCATTTTTTAATTTCTTTCAATAGCCCTCATTCTATGAAATTTTGAGAGTCCCAATAACAAAACTGCATGCTGTAAGATCCTAATAAATATAACATGGGGCACCTGGATGGCTCAGTTGGTTGAGTGTCTGACTTCAGCCCAGGTCATAATCTCTTGATTCATGAGTTCGAGCCCCACATCGGGCTCTGTGTTGACAGCTCAGAGCTTGGAGCCTGCTTTGGATTCTGTGTCTCCCTCTTTTTCTTCCCCTTACCACTCATGCTCTCTCTCTCTCACTCTCTCTCTCTCTCTCTCTCTCTCTCTCTCTCTCCTTCTCAAAGATAAATAAACATCAACAAAATTAAAAATATATATAACAAGAATTCATTCACTCTAAATAGAAGGGGAAGTACTGCATTCTAGTATTTGTCTATGTTATTTGAGGTAATTCTCAAACAATCCAATAATGTTAGTGATAATAATAAATCACAATATTAACATTTATTGGCTACTCCCTGTGGCACTGGGGCCACATACCACATAGATATTATCTTATATAATCCTCACAACAACCTTATAGAGTAAGGTGAAGAAGCTGAGGTAAAGAAAAACTAAGCTACCTGTTTAACTTTACATTGATTCAAGCCCAGGTCTGTCTTCCTCCAATGGACACTGCTTGTCCTACTGTGTAGCTCAGTCTCCTGAGTTTTCTGAGCATCTAGTGACTGCCAAGACAGCATGAGGTGCAACGAACTGAATATAGAATTCCCTCATGGTGTTCTATTATTACCAGGAGTATAAAATAGAGAAAAATAGAAAAAAATTACAAAAGGAAAGGATAATCATTATATTTAGTTACATGACATATGCCATGGGGGCACAGCAAATAAAAGAAGGTGCTGTTTTGGGATGGGGTGCACCAGGGAAAGTTAACAGAGGATGAGCCACAGAGAGCATTTATGTTTTTACTTCTTCACAATTAAGGGAAGGGGTGTTGAAAAAAGGGAACACAGAGCTCAAAGTGGAGAATATATGACTTGAAAAGAATGTCTGCTAATTTCTGCCAAAGTGATCATTTGAATAGGGTGTGAGCTCATTAACTACCCTCCAAATGTGTGTAAGGACTCCAGGACTGTCTACTCAACATATGATCTTGTGGCATTGCTACCACCTGGGACCTGAGAAATTCAGAACGACTGGTCTTGACACATACTTCCTGGATTGGAAGTTTAATTTTCACAAGATCATTAGGGAATTTGTGTGCACATTACATTTTGAAGAGCTCTGACTAGATCAAAACAATGAAGCTAAGACAAGCTGATGAAAAGTTGTGTGACTGACTTCACTATACCTGGGATACTCTAACCCCAATAAGGCAGCATATTTCCTACAGCAGAAGTAAAATGATGTCTAATATCCTACATTTGATTTTTTTTTTTTTTTTTTGGACAGGGAAGGTACATTTTGAGAATGTGTATCTGCTCAAAATTGACAGGTCATATTGAAATGCCAGGGCTCTGGAAACAGGGTCAGTTTTGACTGTCTGCAATCCTAAGCCCAGAAAAGGGCAGTTACTTGATAATAAAAAGGTGGTGTTTGGGTGAAAGTGGATTAGGAGGAGTCATTCACATTTATCAAGGCTATGGGTTGTGGTGAATACTTTACATAAGCTTTCTCATTCAAGCCTCTTCTCATTCAAGCCTCTCTTTAAAAGAGAGGACTCTGAGGTTTGGAGAAAATAAGTGATTTTCCCATGTGTGATTACAGCAATAATAGTGATAGTAATTTTGTAGGTAGCATTTACTATGCACTTACTATGTTCAAAATTCTGGGGTAAATGCTCTTGTATCCATTATCTCATTTAATTTTCACTACAACTCTGTGAGAATACATTATTGCCTCTATTTTAAAGCTCAGGAAATGGAAGAGTAGACAGTTGAAATGATTTGCTCCAGGTCACACAACTAATAAATATTTATGCTTGAACATATAGGTATGTTTGACTCAAAAGGCCATGCTCTTTCATCAACACCAAAGAAACCCCAAAGGTCATCCTTTATTCATCTGCAATCTTCTTGAAGTGCATCAAAGGCATCCTTGCTTCTCTCTTAGACTTTGAAACAAAAAGAAAGAAGAAGCAGAGAGGGAGAGTAGCAGAGGGAAGAAAAGGGAGTGGTGAGGAGAGGAGAGGAGAGGAGGAGAGGAGAGGAGGAGAGGAGAGGAGGGGAAGGGAGAGGAGAGGAAGGGAGAGGAGAGGAAGGAAGGAAGGAAGAAAAAGGTTGAGAGGGAGGGAGAAGAAGGGAGGGAGGGAGAGAGGGAGGAAGGGGGAAAGAAATGCTTTAAGGTAAATAATTATAAATAACAAGATTTCTAAGATTTACAAGTGAAATTACTGAACTAATGTTTGGTAAAATGTGCCCTTCAGCCAAGATGAAATAAGTGTAATTTTGTCGATGCAGTTGTCTTCACTGATTTGTCAGGAGATGGATGGGTAATTGGATTTCCCTACCTATTCTGTCATGTAGAGTCTTATACAAGTAAATGCAGAGATATTTAAATGCAATTTACAAAGATATTAACTGAGCACTTCCACAATATACTACTAAACTAACCTCTACACCCACATATCAAGGTCTCTAATTCCCCAGTCATACTACAACAAAATCAATAGATATGTTTGCATTCATCCAACACAAGTACCCTTACTGGAGGATAGAATGATTAAGAAGTAGTATAGGAGTTTGGCTCCCAACCTGATTCACATAAACTCACACAAAGCTCTCTAATCCTTTGTAGGCTGTGATTTCCTCCACCATCAATGAGCATTTGTGTTACCTCAGAAGACTGTTGTAAGAATTCAACACAATCCCAAAGTAGAGTCTGGTGGATAGTTCTGCTTCATAGATGCCCCTTCTCTTCTATATTAACCCTAGTGTTTACACAGTCCTCATTTGGAAGATACATCTTCATGTCTTGAAACGACTATATCTGAATAGATACCATAAGTTGACAATGATCTATCAGATACTAAGTAGTTGTCATATTCTCTAGGATTTTACTTTAGTCTATTAATTCAGAGTTTACAAATTTGATCACCTTGAAGTTTATATTTGTGGGTTTTTAAAAATTATTTCTAGACAGAAAGAAAGGGAGTGTAAGGGGGGTAGAGAGGAAGAGGGAAAGGGAGGGAGGGAGGGAGGGAGGGAGGGAGACAGACAGAGAGACAGAGAGACAGAGAGACAGAGAGAGAGAAAATCTTTAGCAGACCCCACGCTAACCAGAGAGCCCAACGTGGGGCTCAATCCCATGACCTGGGATCATGACCTGAGCAGAAGTCAAGAGTAGGTCTCTCAACCAACTGAGGCATCCAGGAGCTACTGTACATTTGTTTTCACTGAAGTTAGAAGATACAGAATAGCCCCAGGTTGACTTCTATAGTATGAGATATGTTCAAACTCTTCTGTGCATCTGCTTTCTGCTGCTGTGCTCTCTCCCCTGACTTTCACATATTTACATTTATCTGAGATGATATTCATTTGTGGTAATACATTAAGACTTCCCCTCTCTCAGGCCCAAGTGATCTATATTCTTTCTCTGAGTGCCTCACTAAACATTCTTTAAATATATGTGATACCAATGAGGTAGTAGAGTAAAATTGATTTTAAAAATTCACAGTAAGTGCAAGTAACCTCTAATGGAATTTGCCATTCTTTCTACCCAGTTCATTGCTATTTCTAGCATGCAGTCTGATAGCAAATTAAGTCTATGTCTAATGCTAAAATACTCCTCATATTCTCAAAATGAAAATTGGTCAGTGCAGCTTACATATAAGACATTTTGGTAATTTAAAGGAACCTGGACAAATCAAAGCATGGGATAGCAATGAATCTTGTTGAGTGTTAAATTGAATTTGTCTATTGGAACAGAGAATATGAACTTACCTTTGCATCAAGGAATGTTATGTGGAGGAAACAAATATCACAGGAACATATGAGCATCCTCCAGAAAATTGCTCTCCCTAGACATTCTGTGTACTCTTCAAACACTCTTAAAAGGTAAGTCATGTTTGCCCCGGGTAAACAGACTTCTCACTGGCTCTCTGTCACATTTGACTCTGTGCTGCCACTCAGTAGCCTGGCAGAAGAGAGCTGCAGATTACAATTTTCCATTTACCCAAAATCTAAAATTATGAACTCTGTGGACACCAGTGACACAATGATTAACCCTCACTTCTATCATGCCACAGCTTGATGCCTATAATTCATTGTCGGAGGGCTTGGTGATCTGCTAAAGGCCTTCATTCCATCTGGGATATGTTAGCTCACTTTTTGAAGACAGAAAGACAAAACAAAGATAGTTCTGAACACTATCTTGCCAATGTGTAAAGAAGCTGATATAGAGTCACCACGTCAGCTGTAAGTTTTCATGTATATTTCAGTCCTATACTCTAATTCCCAGGTGCATTCTGATCCTGGCATCACAGACAAAATTTCTCCAAATTCCCGAATTGTGTTTGGACTGGCACACTTAAGTGATTTCATAGTATACTTCCAGATTGTTGCTGCATCTTGGAAGAATAACTTTTCTCCATTGAAGCACATTAGTCTCTGCATTACAGGAATTATCTAGCACATACCCAGCTTTTCAGGAATTAGTGTCCTGAAACACCTTTGCTGCATTTACTTTTATTCCACTGTTCTTCCTGTGAACAAAATGGACATTTCCCCTAGTAAAATTGCTTTTGCCCTTTCAGAAAGACTCAGTCAGGTTTTTCCAACCATCCAGCTTCCCCAAATCTCTTTCTCTTACTTAGGCATTGTTGCTAGGAAACAACCTTTTCATCCTGTTCTTGCCCCAGTTCCCCTGTGCATCAGTGGCTCACACCACATCAAGTTTAATGAGTTGGACTCTGCTTCAGGTCACTCTTAAGTCAAATAAAAACATATAACTAGACGTCTGGCTGGAGGCACCTAGATGGCTCAGGTGGTTAAGCATCCAACTCTTCATTTCCGCTCAAGTCATGATCTCACAGTTTGTGAGCTCAAGCCCCATGTCGGGATCTGCGCTGATGGTGTGGAACCTACTTGGTATTCTCCCTCTCCCTCTCTCTCTGCACCTCCCCTGCTCACTCTCTGTCTCTCTGTCTCTGTCTCTCTCTCAAACTAAATAAATAAACTTAAAAAATGTTTGGCTGGCATTTCAGGCTTTTCAATCACCTGATATTTTTCTCTTAGTTTTGATACATCTTTCTTGGTTTTCTGTAGTCTGTTTGATAATCTATAACTTCAAAATATTTTGATATAAAAATAGATTGTCAGTAATATTTATATTAAATTCACCATTTTTGTGATCAACAGCAAGGGTGAGTGCTAACACTGAGGACTTACTATGAAACATGCACTTTCTCCTTTCCCACAAAATAAGGCACAGTGAATTATCCAAACTTGGAATTCAAAAATTGCTGAATGAATTAATGATACTCATTATTGTGATGCTTAATAAGCCAAGGCAGTGGTAGTGATCAAGCATGTTTCCTTTTCCAGTTTACAGGTAAAAATAATTAGGTTGATAATTTATCTGGGGCTTACTCACTTGTTAAAACAAACAAACAAACAAAATCCTAACCAAATCAAAAATTCCCCTCCTCACCACATGGGTACTAAAGATACAAAATTCCAAAGTACTATTAAAAAAACTTTTCTAGTGTTAACTTGATTTTGTTAACTTGAATGTAGTTTTTTTGGTTGTCAGTAATGGGCTCTGTAAGACACAAATATTCAGTACAGGGGATGATAAGGACAGGGAGATCATATCCAAGGACAAGAACATTAGAAAACTGGCTCAAATGTCAAAAGGGAATTAAAGAGAACCAAAGGCAAGAACTTCAGGGAAGGCATTGAAGTCAAAGGTTAAATCCAAACATGGATATATTAAATCCATTTTAAGCCTTCTCTCTGGGGCCAAGATGTTTGTGCAGGGCCTAGTTCCTCTGAACTAGGCGTTAGCACCCATACAGAGCCAGGGTCATGGCAAGAGATAAAAAGGAGCTCATTGAAACTCATTGAGCTCACTGAAACCACTTTTCTAGTTGAACTGTTGCTAGGGATTAGACATACTTGCACTCTAAAGAGGAATCTTGACAGAGCCGAGGAAGCACCCTGTGTTTTAGCACAGAATCCTGCACAGACACTACCTGCTACTATATCCCATTTGGTTTCCAGGAGTAGAAGGAACCCCAGAGACAATCAGTCATCTCTATGTGGTGCATGAATCTTCCACTAGTATTGTCAGTAAGGGCTCCTGTCTTTTAAATTTCTCAAAATATTGTTTTCCACATGGCACTCCAGTGCCATGGTCTATTATTTGGTCTACTATTACAATAGACCAAAATCTTTTTACCTTCCTTACTTTCTAGACAATGGAGCTCTTCTAAAGAAATACAACACCAATAACTAAGTCCCCACATCTTTTGTTAGAACTCTCATGCTGATTAACACTGTTAACATTCATCTGTTCCATGGCATAGAGTAAGTACTCAATAAATGATCGAAAGACTGCCCAATGACATGTTTTCTGCATGGTCATCTTGTCAATTGTTTAATTCCACTATTAAAAGGATGACCGACCTCAAATTATCCTCAAGTTTTTGGGGACTCCCCAGTTTCCTGCATAATGTCTTTGGCACTTCGTCTCTGTGTTCTAGCTGATCCCAGCCCAGCTGGTCCTTCTGTCTTGAGGAGACTGGGTAAGGATGCAGAGTTGAGAAATGTGGCTACAAATGAAGTTGATCCCAGATTATAATAGAGCTTGAGTTCTACACTGCAAACCTGGTCACATCACCATTGGCCAGTTATTCTGAGTGTGCATGTGGTGGGCTATAGATATACTGAGAACTCTTCATGATTTCTTCTGCCTGGGCTCAGATTTCAATAATCTGTTTCATTTCCTGTGGGGTGTACAGCAGGATCTGAATGATTATTTCACAGTCCACAAGGTCAAGAGGTATGGCATGAAGAGAGTTGATTTCCTCAGTAACCCTGATGACACAGTTGTCTCAGTTAGATGCAAAGATGATGACAGGGGCAATAGAAGATTCCAGGGCCTTTTGTAGGTAAGCAAAGCACTTGATGTTCAGCATGGGGACTTCATCAACAAAGAGCACACCTGGAAGTAGCTGAGCAATGCCCTGGTCAATATACTTATTCACTACCTTGTTAATCTCCCCTCGAAGTTGGTCTGTGATCTCAGTCTTCTTTGGCTTCATTAACTGGCCTATCATAGACAGGATGTCTTTACTGCCCCGGGGCTGTATGTTGGCCACATCCAAGCCATGCAAAGTCACATACTGGATAATTTCTTTCTTCTTGTGGATATCTCCCTTTGGTAAGGGGACATACTCTTCTGCTTCAGGGTCGAATTCTGTAGCATAGGTATCACACCTGACTTTCCTCTTCACAGCCCCACTGTTGACTTTGATGTAGACCACATCTCCAGACTCTACTTAGAATTTCTTTTTCAAATTAAAAAAATATTTATTTATTATTGAGAGACAGAAAGAGACAGACCATGACCATCGATGGGGCAAAGAGAGGAGGAGACACAGAATGTGAAGCAGGGTCCAGGCTCTGAGCTGTTAGCACAGAGCTTAATGTGGGACTTGAACTCACAAACCACGAGATCACGACCTGAGCTGAAGTCAGAGGCTTAACCGACTGAGCCACCCAGGCGCCCCTTAGAGTTTCTAATAAATCTTAGTTTGCTGCTGTTGTTGCTACAAATAATGCTAGCTGCTGTCATTAAAAAAACGATGAGGGGCGCCTGGGTGGCTCAACATTAGCATCAGCTCATCATGATCTACAGTTCACAAGTTCGAGCCCCTTGTGGAGCTGTACACTGACAGCTCCAGCATGGAGCCTGCCTTGGATTCTCTTTCTCCTTCTCTCTCTGACCCTCTTGGGTGCACACACATTCTCTCTCTCTCAAAAATAAATAAATAAACATTTTTTAATGCTGAAATTTTCCTTGAAGGGGAGCTGCAGCTTGCCCACCATGCCCTCCTTGAAAACAAAATGGGGCCCAATAAGAAGTCTCACCTTCGGAGTTTAAAATACAAGGCTTGAGTCTTTTGGTCCCTGGAACTGTAAACAGGAACCTGCAAATTAGTCTGAGGGTCTCCCATAAGTATACAGCAGACAATAACAGGGTGCATGCACTCATCTCTACAGGAAGTGAGAGAGGTTTACATTGACTAGAGTATAGATTTATGTGAAATTCTGTTCAGAGTGTCTAGTCTCTCGTGTCCTGCCTTACATACATGTAAATCTGGCAATGCTTCCTCAAAATGAGACTATCTTTTGTCTCTCTTGTTTCAGTACATAAAGGCCTTTTGTCAGTAGGATTGCTTCATTCATCCAAACCACAACTTCTTCTGTATTTTAATCTGCACTGACCTGACTGGGTTTTGTGATGCTGTAAGTATCAGGGTGGGATGTGCCGTGAGAAAAGGGAAACCGGTATTGCCTGTTTTTTCAAGCAGGCACTCAGGGATGTCATCTCATGCATATAAAAGAGTATTCAAAGGGCAGCGAAGAGCAGCACAGTTCTAGAGAGTGACATCCTGAACAATTTTAGGGACCTTTTGAGATATTTTAATGCAGTCACAATTATTTTAATAGTTACTGTATTATGGTTTCCACTGACTGTCATTTAAAACACTTAATTCCTTCCATAGTGCTGAGAACCAAACCAAGTTGAGGATTGATTGCCCTCAAAGAAGGCAAAGCCACGATGGAAGCACAACACTGAGTGGTAACACTCACATTATTATCTATGTAAATGGAACCCCCTAAGCATAGTGTCATTGGGCTATACAACATCATTTGCAGCTGAGAGAATGAAGTCAGAGAAGGCAAATAAGTTATTGTAAGAGCCCACGTCAGAGGTGTAGAAGGACCTAGCACACTACTAGTTAAATGTGAAAGGAGGGAACAGATTTGAGAAATACTTTGGAAGCAGAAATAAGCAGATGGGGACATTTGATTAAGTGGCAGGGTGAGGAAAAGAGCAGAGATGGATGCTTTGGGAGATTAGAATCTAAGTTCCAAGTAATGGAACTTCAGATGAGGCATAGATTAAACATTAAGTAGGTGACTTTGGACCTGGTCCATCGGAGATGCCAGTGAGACACAGGAGAAAAGCAGCTGGGGATCAGGTCATGAATAGAGTGGCATGTTAGCAATGCAGGCACACTGAAGTGTATTCAACATTATAAGTTGCTGTAGCCACTGAGTAGAGTGAACTGAAAGAGGTAGTCAAGAGACAGTCATGGGAAATGTCCCTTTTCTGTGGCAGGGGCAAAGAGGGAGCCCTGATGCAGAGCAGGAAGCAGCAGGTGGAGGAGAATTAGGACTGTCATCTGCTGGTGGCCAGAGTAGGAGAGAGTTTCAGCAACTCAGTGCCGTTAAATACAATAGAATGAAAATAAAGACTGATACAAATGCTTATTTTCTTTACGTGTGTGTGTGTGTGTGTGTGTGTGTGTTTGTGTGTGTGTGTGTATAGCTTAATTTCTCTAACCACTTCAGTCTGGAGTTCTCCTAATCCTGGTAGAATTTATTCTTTTGTAGCTTCTTTATTTATTTATTTTAGCTACTTAAAAATATGTTAGGTTATAGTTTTCTATTGTTTTGGATGCATCTTTCTGGCATAATTTCATTGCCTGAATCATTATACCTTTATTTTTTCTTCCTAATAATACCTTAAAATATTTTGTATGAAACTGACCTGGATCCATTTCTCATTCTCTTCTTCCTGCTCCTCCTCTGCCTTCTGCTCCTTCTCTGTTGTCTCCCTTTACATTTAGGAAGGTGGGTGGGTCCCACCAGTTTTTACAGCATTACGGTTCTAGAGCTCCCTCTCCTGTCACTTTTTGCAAAGTAGTAACACCACAAAATGTGACCTTGCGTTTACTGTAATGCTGTGTTTGTTCCTTTTCCTTAAAAAAAAAAAAAGAACCTTTGCTTCAATGGTAACTATCTTGATAAATTTGGATTCTTCCCCAATAGCTTCTCATCAGTGTGGGTCTTTGCCCGGGATGGAAGCTTCATTTGATTAGTTCTGGAAGTCCAGGGGGCCCAGACTGCTCTAGCACTTCCATTCCATTTCTCACTGCAGGGCCCCTAGGCTAACTCACAAAATGACTAGATGCTACTCTATGGTGGACCTAACAGGCTTCCAGAAGGAGTCTGGTAATCTGGGGCTACAGTGGGGCTTTAGGCTCTTATTTTAATATTAAGTTCATTTCGCAGTGAAGATTTTGCAGAGATCTCCATATTTTGTGCTTGTTTTATTAAGAGCATAGTGTTTTCAGTGTCTTGTTGGGCACAACTTATATTTCAGAAGGATGCAGCACATCCCATGACCTCACATGAGCATGGACATAACATATATACGTGACCTTGTTTGACAAACTCATAGGTCTGTCTTAGAGGTTTTGTTACGGCTGTGGGGGACACTGGCCAGACTTCAATGGAAAGTATTATGTATGCTGCTTTAAAAAATTTTTTAATGTTTTATTTATTTTTGAGAGAGAGAGAGAGAGACAGCGTGAGCAGGGGAGGGTCAGAGAGAGAGGGAGACACAGAATCCGAAGCAGGCACCAGGCTCTGAGCTGTCAGCACAGAGCCTGACGTGGAGCTCAAACTCATGAACCGTGAGATCATGACCTGAGCCCCGTGAGATCATGACCTGAGCCAAAGTTGGACGCTTTACAGACTGAGCCACCCAGGTGCCCCGTATGCTGCTTTTAAGAATATACATAATTATGGGCCCCTGGGTGGCTCAGTCAGTCGAGCTTCTAACTCAATTTCAGTTCAGGTCATGATCACAGGCTGCTGGGATCAAGGCCTGTGTCGGGCACTGTACTGAGCATGGAGCTTGCTTAAGATTTTCCCTCTTTTTCTCCCTCTCTTTCTCTCTCTCACTGCTCCTCTCTCCTGCTCTCTCTCAAAAAATATACATAACTAAACATGAATTCTTTGGTAAAGGAAAAGAGGGATGAGACCTCAGAGAGAAATATAATTGAAGGAAAGAAGGAACTTCTTTTAGAATTAAGGGGAACATAATATATTTTTTAAGAATAAGAGGTGAAATAAAAAAGCAAATGTTGAATAAAGGATGCAGTCCAAAAGAATAAAATAAAAATAATTTTTAAAAAGCTTTTTATAAATGGATTAGTTCTGAAACACACATTCTCACACACACACACATTCTCTCTCTCTCTCTCTCTCTCTCTCTCTCTCTCTCTCTCACACACACACACACACACACACACACACACACACACACACCCCTCCTCCCTTGTGATACCAAAGGATCATCAAACATTTGTTTGAAGATCTCCAGTAATGGAGAGCCAGTCACTCCAGACAGGACTAGCTTACAGACAGGTCTTCACATTATTGATTGGAGGACTTTCATTTCCTGCATTTTTTTACACATGCAATTTAGTCCCTTTTTCTCAGTGCCAGCCATGCAGAAGAAATTAATTTCTGTCTGCATGATGACATGATGGTTTACCTAGAGAATTGTGAAATTTCAATATAAAAAGAAGTAAAGATTAGCTCTTTTTTGTCCAGCACCAATGACATATTTGAATGAGTAGCCACTATTCTGAATGTAAGACAGACAGATGCATTACAGGAAGAAAGTATGGAGAGAGGTAACAGTTGACAGAGGAAGAGAGTTATAAGTGCAGACTGATGCTAGCTGAGCTGATCCACTCTGGAAAAACTGAGTATTATTCTGCAAATGTGTTTCTTTGGGCCCAAGATCCATTTTGTGAGAGCTAGAAGCCTAAGCTTGAGGGCAACTTAGTCGGTTCTACCCAAGAGTCCATTTGGTCTGCAGCCAAATTCAGCTTTCAGCTTTTAGGAATGTGGCAGTACCTATAATTAATGCTCTTTCTTCTGTTTCTTAAGCACTGTATTTAGTCACAAAGCCTTAGCCTTTAGGGAGTAAACAGAATAAACAAATGAGCAAGATTAGGCTTTTATTAAACCAAAAATTGCATTGCTCAGCTGAATAAGCACCAATTTATACTTACTAATGAGATAACGCTTCAGGCCAAGGAATGCATTCTGGTTACATGGAAATTCTACCTGATCAGTTAACACCAAAGTTTTGGAGACTGTAGAGATTCCATGTCCTACCAGATTCCCATGATGTTAGTTCTGTATTTTGAAACTCACATGGATCTCAAGGGATGATTTGTGGGAAAAAGCAGGGATTTCATCATGGATTCATGGAATCTGAGTTTTTATACACACACACACACAAATTATGGGTAAAATTTTGAGCAAGATGATGTATTGGATTTGTTATTTATGGAATTTTCCTAAACTCTGAACATAGAACAATTAGGCACAAAAGTGAAAAACAGAAAATCAAAAAGAAGACAGCTGGGCTAAAATCAAGAAAACACAAATATGCAGAATAGAAACATAGAGTGATATTCACAGCTGAAGGCTGCTCCAGGCAGTTTGAGGGAACGGAGGCAGAAAGTGATAGCTGAAGAGTTTAGCTATTATAAGTGAAAGAAAGGGAGAGAAAATGTAGTGTACTGTACTATGACTATGGTAACTTGCTCATTAACCTCTTGGGAGAAAAACCTACTTTTCTGTGTTATTAATGTTAGACTTTACCTTATGACTGGCTCAGGTCAAAGCAATGTAAGCGAAAGTGATATGACTCTGTAGAAGAAGCTTTAGGAGCCACTGACCAGTTTTTCCATATTCCCTGGACCAGGAAAGAAAATCCCATCTGCACGGTCTCCAAAAGAAGGTGATAATGAAACACAGCCACAGCACCCAGAGTAAGTATTACTGTAAAGGAGAAATAAAACTATTTTTTAAATGCAAGTGGGGTCATTGGTTATTAAAATATAGCCTATGTTATTCTGATTAATGCCTGAACCTGTGAAGGTTAGAAAATGATGGGTGAGGAGAGTGTGTCACTGCGTACTTCCCGGAGTTCTAGTGCTTAGGGAGATGGCAGCCAGCGCCTCGCAATTAGACATCGAAACAGATGCCTCCTGGCTTGGTGACAGATCTGCCATGCCCTTAATGCAGCCTTAGCATGGGCGTGGCCAATAACATTGTAACGATGTGTGTGTGTGTGTGTGTGTGTGTGTGTGTGTGTGTGTGCACGCGCACGCTAAAGTTGTTGTAAGCAAGAAAAAGTCAGTATAAACAGAAAGGAAACGTGAAAAGGAAGCAAAAACAATATCCTACTCAAAAATAAGCCAACAATCCAAATTCCAAAATTCATGATGAAATGTAGTGCTAAAATTACAACCATCACATCCATCACACAGAAGCGGAATTGACTCCAGATGGAATGACAATGTTTTTTGAGTTATAGAAAACTGTTTCAGGAGAAAAGTTTTTTTTTTAAGTTTGATTTTCAAAAAAACAAGGAATTGTAAAACAAAAACAATGAGAAATACAAACTGATTTTACAGATAGATTTTGGAAACAGCAAATCAAATATACAGACAATGGAAAAAAGTCATTATGAAAAAAAACAACCTAGTTCCAGTATACGAAAGGCTCATAAGTCAGAAGATAATATTTAAAATTTCACTCAGAATGCAGTAGCAAGATCAATACCAAAAAAATAGCATATGAGGTAGATGAGGAATAGATTAAAGACTCCAAGATGCAGCAAAAGAGACTCTAGAAGGTTGGGAAAAAAAGGAGTGCCAGTGGAGCAATATTTGAAGAAATAACAGAAAAATGATTTTCAGAATTAAAGAAGATGCAAATCAAATTTAAAACACCCTTTGAGCATCTAACAGAAAAATGAAAGATACATTCACATCAAGATGTGTTTTACTGAAACTCTAGAAACCTTTAAAACCTAGGAGAGGAGAAGTAACTTCCAAAGTAAGGACCTCCAAAGCTCTACCCATCCATAAAAGTGGTGCTCAATTTATAAAAAATTAACTTTTTCCAAAACTCTGAAAATTATCCCAAGGCTTGGTAAGAACAGGAAGCTTTGTATCATTTTAACTAGCTCTATCCCCATCACCCACTCCTAATCGCTGTGGCAGCCTTAGGAACTAACAGTCTAGCAATGATGGAAGCTGTGATAAAAAGAAACCCAGCAGCCACCAGAAGAAGTGGAAAGGGTTTTCAGATCTCCAGAGCCCCAGAATTAGAAACTTAACCATTATTTGGCTCGACCCATACATAGGACTACTCTTTATTTAACCTGACTTTTTAGTAAGGAAAATCCTATGCTTAAGGAATTTGTCAAATCAATTAGCAGCAATTGTTTAACATTGATTGTGGTTGCCTGAGGCAGCAACACAAACTGGGCAAATAAGAATCTGGTCAAAAACTTGAGAAGAGAATGTGGGGAAGAAGTATCCATCATGGGCACTGAAAATTTTCAGCATATTCTTGGGGATCTAGAATGCTGTGCATATGTGTAGAGCTGTGCACAAGATCTGAGAAGGCCTAGACTGTTCATCTCTGGCTGATATTGAGCATTTGAAAGAACAAGAAGTGAAGGCAATTGCAGGATCGCAAAGTGCCTTGAAGGGGCATTGGAGTCTTGCTCCAACACATACCTGGGCCTTTGTCAAAGGAAGGAAGACTTGCTAATTCAAGATATTTAAAGAAATCTCTGTAAAATGTAGTTGGTTAATAAGTTAATGGAGAAGAGGCTTCAGTGACTGCACAGGGTAAAGAATACAAACTTTAAAGAAATAGTCCATAGTAAGTCAGTCACCAAGTATCACCATTGAAAAGCTACCCCCAACGTTTATGTATGCATGTATGTACGTATGTACATATGTACGTATGTATCTATCTATCTACATATCAATTTTTTCCTTGTGATAAGAAGATTCAAGATCCACCCTCCCAGCAACCTTCAAATATGCACTACAATACCATTTTACAGTATATAATAGATTAGTCATTATATTTACACTTGAAACTAATACACTGTTGTATACCTGAATTTAAAAAAATATACCTGAATTAAAAAAAACAGAAATAAAAAACAAAAAAATATATCCCAGGTAAGTCACCAAACAAACAAAACATAGCAATGAGCAGCAGTAACAACAACAACAAAAAAACCTTGCAGATGGGGCTGAATATGATTTCCAGGGTCGGCAACTTATGTTATTTAAAATGTCTAGCTTTCAGCTGACAGTTATGGGAGCCATATACATACACAGACTAGGAAGCATGAATCATAAAAGAAAAAAAGCAAAACAGGTGATAGAAATACAAGTGAACTCAGATGTTGGACTTAATAAAAAAGCACTTTAAGTCAGTAAGCATAAATATATTGAAGGAACTACAGAAATCTCTATCGAAATAATTAAATCTGAGAACAGTGTTTCACAAAATAGAAACTATAAATAGTGATGTAGAAATTACAAAAAGAATCAAATGGAAAAGATGACATTGAAATGTGCAACACCTTAAATGATAAATTTACTAGAAGATCTTGACAAGAGATTTCAGTAGGCAGCAGGAAAAAGTAAGGAACTTGAAGATAACTCAGTTGACACTGTGTAGTTTGAGGAACAGAAACAAAAAAGAAAGAAAAAAAGAGCCTCAGAAACCTGCAGGTCCCCATACATGGGACTGACATATGCATAATTGAAGAGATTGAAAATGAAGCAGAAAGAGTATTCGAAGAAATAATGACTGAAAAACTCACTAAATTTGCTGAAAATATTAATTTACATAGGGGAGAAGCTCAATGAACGCCAAGTAAGATAAACATAAAGAGATTCTAATATCTCATCCAGGAAATAGGAAGCTTCACCTATAACTACAATTTTCCATTCTCTTAAGTAATTCTTCTGATGTAAATATTGAAAAATATTATTTGATATTACTTGATACATTTGATAAATGTAGGGGTGGGTATAATGCATGCCTTCTGGGAATAACATACTTATAGACTTAGTTGCTGGTTCCAACAGAAGTCTTAAAAAATTTTTTTTTGTTTTTTATTTATTTTTGAGAGACAGAGAGAGACAGCATGAGCAGGGGAGGGTCAGAGAGAGAGGGAGACACAGAATCCGAAGCAGGCTCCAGGCTCTGAGCTAGCTGTCAGCACAGAGCCTGATGTGGGGCTCGAACCCACGAAGTGTGAGGTCATAACCTGAGCTGAAGCTAGAAGCCAGACGCTTAACCGACTAAGCCATCCAGATGCCCCCAAACAGAAGTCTTAATACATATTATTTTCTATCTTATCTTTTCAAATGACAAATATTTTATTCTCCTTTAATATATAACAACATCAAGGAAGCTCTGGTAATTTCTTGCCTTTATATAATTCTATTTTTGCACAGTCATAACACAAGATCAACCAAAACTTTTCTTAGTGAATAATTTCAGTTTCTCTTACTTTCAAGCAAGGAAGCAACAGTAACAATGCTAGTTTCTTTAATTGCAACCAAAACAAAAACAAGAACAAACATAAAATGTATAAAGTATGATCACTGTTGTTTGAGCAACTTCCTGAACTCATTTTATAGGAAGTACTCTTAATTTTCAACTCTATTTCTTCAGCTAGATGATTCCACCTGTGGTTATATGACATAAGAATAATGCCATTTTCCAGAAGTCTAGGTTTGTTATACCTAGAGTACCCAAGTGGTTCTCCCCAGCCTTGTGGCCTGTACAAGAATTTGAAATAGCCAGTGAAGCAGAATGGTCTTGACATTTGCATTTGAGTTTTGACACTCAGATACATTGATACTCATTCTTCATTCCTACACATTGAAAAGAGTGGTAACAAACAAGACCAGGCAATGCCATGTGGACCCCAGGGAGCTATAAAATGCCAATTTCTTAGGCCTACAGAAGCGGTTGCTGCCAGGATTTGAAGCCACAGAAGGATAATATCCCTGGGGACACAGGAAACTGTTTAGTCTCATTTTAGAAAAAAATAACACTAAGGAAAACAAAACAAACAGGTATACATCTATTATATTTTCCAGTCCCTATAAAATAATTGTCTACTTCCTGAAATGCCCTTCTGTAACTTCTAAGACCCAGAAAATTCCTCCTCCTTTTTCAAGATGCAGTGTCTACACAGAGTACTTCTTATTTGCCTAGACATTAGAGCTGTGATCTTCTTTTTGCATATACAGCATGATATACTCACCTAGGGATCTTTAAAATGGATTATTCAAGAAGCACTTTGTTAGGTCATGAAGACAAAGTTGTGAATGAGACCCAGTTTTGCCCTTATAAGCTAGCAAAGGGCATAAGTAAGGTAACTGGCTACTGTAATGAAATGGAGTGCATGCTGTGCCGGAAGAAGTCAGGAGGGTGCAAAATCACTTTGGCATCACCTAGTTCTGAGGCTGAGGGACAGCTGCAGACTGAGTCCTGAAATTAGAGCAAAAGACTTAGAAGCAAATATACAAAAAAGAAATGTATGTGTCAAGGAGAGATGGCTAGAGGAAGTTGAGTGTTCTGAGCAATGATAGAAGCATGGCCATAGTTCCAAAGATGCAAAAAGTTTGACATATCTAAAAACTCAAAGACAATTCCAAATGGCTTGTATGGAGAAGAAGATACACCAGGAGAGTTGGAATTAACAAAGTAAATGGGATAGATTAGAGAGCAGTACTTGAAATATTAAAATGACATTTGAAGTGTTTTTGTTTGTTTGTTTTGACGTGATTGTCCCAATGCATCCACTCCTTCTATCTTAAAATAACAGAAATTCTGAGTTTTCTTTCGTTACATTCCATGTACTTCAGGAATGACTGACTAACCTGGCCATCAGGAAAGAGGGGTAAGAGGAAACCTATTTGGCCTCATCAAACACTCAGAGTTAGTATTTACAAAAACTTATCAGAATGAAAGCCAGGACTTGTAGACTTTTTGATTGGTGTTTGTGTGTGTTTGGTGGAGTGGTAGGAGAAGATGTAAGGATATTGTCCTTGTTTGGGGGGCACGAACCTGAATACTATCATATAAATACTATGAGAGAGCCAATCAGAAGTAGCAAAGGCAATAAGAGACTGGTTCTGGTCATATGGTTTGAGCTTGGAAGGCAGCCTTCCCTGAAGGCTCTGAACTTTGCAGTTATATAAGCCAAAATACAGGATTTATTGATTATTTGTTGAATTTTGTTACATGTAGCACTGCATCCTAATTGCTAAGGTCTGTTTAGGGGCATTGATTTTATCGTAGAGCAATGGGAATTAACTGACAATTTTTAAGTGAAGAGTAACAAGAATGTGTGTTTTAGACTAGAATGTGTGTTTTAGACTACAATGTGTATATGGACTAGATGACATAGACTCATTATTCTTTATTTCTCCCTTTTAAGTACAACTATAAATCCTAACTATGACACAGCAGGCAAACATAGGAGGACTGTGAAAGGTGGAAAGAGGAAGTCAGACTGTCTAGGGACCACAGGACTAGAGGAACAACACTGCGACCCAACATCTTCCAATTCCCTCTCCAATCACCACACCAGCAGCAGACCAAACCTTGGCATCTCCTGAATCCCAAATCATAGGAGAAAGCAGCCCAAGTAGGCCCCTTCCTTCCCTGATTGAACTGGAGTCCTGGAAACAAGAAGCCAAGGAGAGTCTTCTCTGCCCCTGGGGCTTGAGTCCTTTTCCCCCATCCCTCCCCTCCAGGGAGACTGGGCAGCCAGCCCAGCTGGCCCCAAAGCTCAGGCAGGGATTAAATAAGAGCTCATAGACAAACAGAGGCCAGATTGGGAAATGCTCTCCCAGGACCTAGACAACGGGGAAGTCCAGCCCAGGGAAGTACTTTCTGCTTCACATATGGTATCAGCAGGGATCAGCAAAAGGCTCAGTGCTACTGGGCAAACAAAGCAGATGAAAAATAGCATTTCAAAGCCTCTGAAAATTAAGTTGTCTTTAGAACTATAGCTCAAAAAAGTATGTCAGTATCTGCATGCTAAATATAAAAAAGGGATTGCTTGCTAAAAGAAAGGATTTTACTAGGATACAGAGTTTCCCAACCTAATAGCCAAAATGTCCAGGTTTTAATGAAAAAGCACTTGTCATACTAAGAACTAGGCAGATTATAGCTTGAATGGGAAAGAAAAACTGCTTCATTGTGCAACTACAAATATCCTTGAAACCAATGATCTCACCAAAAAGTAGAAAATATAAAATAGTAAAAGTAAAATTATAGAATTGAAAAATGCAATAACCAAAATTTAAAAAGGCATTGGAGGACTCAGTAGCAAAATGAACACTATATAAGAAAGAATCAATAGATTTGAAACTAGGATAGAAGGACATCCCTGTGTATAGATTAGAGACCACCAAAACTAGAGGGGTTGAAATGAAGTAATGGCATTGAAGGAAGAAGTAGATTTGCGAAGTGGTTTGGATGGAGTACATGTAAAACTTAGTGTTTTACTTGGACATAGGTATAAGAAAAAAGACTGAAGGTGAATCCCAACAGAGTGAATTTTGATATAAGTGCCAAAAGAAGCAGAATGGGTTTGGAAGGGGGAAAAATCATGAATGCAGTTTTAAATATTCTTCACTTGAGGGATTATTGAGCAGGACACATTAGTGTATTAGTCACTTATGTTATAATACAGTAATCAATTGACCTCTTCCTTGAACCAGGAGAACCTAGTTAAGCATCCAGCATTAGGGAGGCATTAGCAAGTTTTATGAGTAATGGAATGAATAAGTAAGTGAATAAGTTGACTTCCTGTAAGTTCTAAGAACATTTTTCCTCTCATCTTAGACAGACTTACATACTTGCCATACCTCTAAAGATCAGCTAGATTGTTGGGATATCACAAGTCCACAAGTAAATGAGCCTGGCCAGCAAATGTGGGATGCCTTTACATATCCCAGGATGGAACCCAAACCCACCAATTGTAGATCTATAATTTAAATCCAGATACCACAGGCCAATAGAATAAAGCAGTGGCTTTATTTTAGGTCTTCTTTTTATTTTTAGCATTTGAAAACCTTTATTTTTTTACCACTAGAAAGAATACCTCATATATGTAACTAAATCAACTCATCAAAGAAGAAAGTTTGCCAATTCCCAATCATATTTTATCTCATATTGTTTCTATTTTCGTCAAGATGAATAACTTGTTTGAGAAGAAAAATAATGAAACTCTGGGAAAAGTTTACCAAATTCTATAATGTTAATCTCTCCAACATGCTTTGCTCTATCCTAATTAACTTACCTATACTGAGACCCTTGCATGATCTTCCATTGCTACCCAAGAGCCAAGGATATATCTTTGGATCATCACTTCTAGAATATTTGCCGTACAAATCAGCATGATAGCAGTCCTTCTACTAGAGCAAGCTCTCAAGGAGTCCATGCCAGGGGCTCCCATGATACCTTTAGGAAGAAACTATTTATTTCTTTCGCTCCTCATTCTCATAAATCTCCCACTGGGGAGACCCAAACTCCATTTTCCCTAGAGATCTTGAGTAGTCTGTTCCATCACATGGTACACAAATGACAGTCCTAATTTGTACTCCAGCTAGCTCCAGAAGGACAAAATACCAGTCTTGCCAGCCTTACCGCAAGACTGATTTTATCTCCGTCTACAACATCGCTCTATCTACTCTGTCCTTCTGAAGTTATGGCCTGCCTTGGTGTCCATTCTGACAATATCTGTCTGCAATGTGTTCTGATCGCCAGAACACATTCCTAGTGTTTTATTCTTTCCACCTCTAGTCAGAGAGCTTTTTAGTCTTCTCTTCCTGCTTCAAGAATGTCTCTCAGATGCAGAGAAAGAGGATCCTTTTTGCACTGCTGGTGGGAATACAAACTGGTGCAGTCACTCTGGAAAACACTTTGGAGGCTCCTCAAAAAATTAAAACAAGAACTACCCTATGACCCTGCAATTGCACTACTAGGTATTTATCCAAAGGATACAGGAGGGCTGTTTCAAAGGGGCACATGCGCCCCAATGTTTTTAGCAGCACTATCAAAAATAGCCAAAGTATGGTAAGAACCCAAATGTCTATCAACTGATGAATGGATAAAGAAGATGTGATGTGTGTGTGTGTACACACACACACACACACACACACACACACACACACACAATGGAATATTACTCAGTCAGCAAAAAGAATGAAATCTTGCTATTTACAACAATGTGGATATAAGTAGAGTGTATTATGCTAAGCAAAATAAATCAGTCAGAAAAAGACAAATATCATATGACTTCACTCATATGTGGGATTTAAGTTACAAAACTGATGAACATAAGGGAAGGGAAGCAAAAACAATATGAAAATGAAAGGGAGATAAACCACAAGAGACTCTTAAAACACAAACAAACTGAAGGGTGTTGGGTGAGGGGGATGGGCTAAATGGGCAAGGGGCACTAAGGACACTTGTTGGGATGAGCATTGGGTGCTATCTGTAAAGTGATGAAACACTAAATTCTATTCCTGAAATCATTATCACATTATATGTTAACTAACTTGAATTTAAATAAAAAAATAAAGAAATCAAAAAGAATGTCCCTCAGCTCATCTGGAAGGGGGACCTAAACTACCTCTTAAAGGAGACATATTTTTACACAAACCAGCAGTTTGTATTGGTCATTTTAGAAGACCATTATCATATTAGGTGTTTGTAGAAAAATGTGTTCCAGAAATAGAGCCCAGGGTAAAAATGTGGCTTTGTCCACAGTAAGGTTTTGAAAAAAGGGATCCTCACTGGAAATAGTGTTTTGTAAGCTATCCTCAGATTCTTGGTGTACTTACCCATTCTTCTCAAATACATAGCAGAAAGAAAAGAAAAAAAATGGAAAATTTGAGAGGCTCTTCTAAATCATTATAATCATTAAAATTAAAAACGTTTACATTTATAATTAAGGTAGTTAAAATACTATGTATATTCATGCTATTTGATACTCATTAATAAAAGGATGTAAATAAAACACATAAGAGTAATATAATGACTCATTTTTATTCTATTTATTAAAGAATCAGAATTCATGGTTACTTTATGTAGATTTATGTCCTGTATTCATTGTAGAATATTTCATTTTTTAAAAATCTTTTGTTTCCAATTTTAAAAAATTTTATTATTGCTAAATTATAATTGCAGGATTAAAACATATAAAAATGAAGGCTGTGTCTGCATCATGTTACAAATTATATGGCTAATAATATCAGGCAAAGCAAATTTCTCATCAAAGGAATCTTAACCATTCTCAAGTGCTGCATTATTTACATGTTTATGAGCACAAAAATGTTGTGTAACAAAAAATGAGTTCATGAGTACCAGAACAGCCATTACATTTGGTTATACACATACAATTTAGAAAGAATTATATCAATCCATGCATAATAGAGGAGAAAAGAGAGACTCAATTTTTTTACTTAGGCTAATATTTTTTATATTCTGACTTTCCAGAGAGAGGACTTAAAATTTAATGTTATAATACTGATCTGCTACTCTCTACCTCACTGTGAGGAAGATATATGTGTCAAAACCAATAATCCAACTCAGATATATCCTAAATAAATATTTACTCAAATTATATTTAAGGAAAAAGATATTCTAGAATGTCTTTTAATACTGTTGCAGTCTAGCTTGGAATGTAATGGGTTAACTGCTTCTGGAATGTAACAGGTTAACTTACCTAATGTTTTGTTGCAAACTATTTCCCAGCCCCTTTTCTATGGTCTGACCAAGGCCATGCCTACAGAAAATTGCTTAGTCACTGTCCTGCTGTGATTGGTTCTTATTTTCCCACTATGATTGGTCATTTAAAAGAGCAAAGAACAAAGGTGATAAGTTCCCATCAAAACTGGTGATCAGCGTGTTACAATGTAATTGACTATCCTGGAATCCTATGCATGCCTATATAATCTCAACAAATGCATTGTTGGGGCCATTCTCTGCTCATTAACACCAGGGAGACCAGGTTTGGCCTAGCCATGAATAAAATCTTGCCTCGCTTCTATTTGGCATTTGGTGATCTTTATAATCACCCTGTTACAAATACTGTAATAACTTATTGTAGTTTTCTAAAATTCTGAAAATTATACAAAGCTATTTAAATTTTTTAATGTCCATTTATTTTTGAGAGTAAGAGACAGAGAGCATGAGCAAGTGGGCAAGGGGCAGAGAGAGAGAGGGAGACAGGGAATTCAAAGCAGGCTCCTTTTCTGAGCTGTCAGCACAGAGCCTGAGGGGCTCAAACCCATGAAATGTGAGATCATTACCTGAAGTCGGACCCTTAACTGAGTGAGCCATCCAGGTGTCCCTACTGCTGCTATAGTTTGAAGGTTGCTCCCCCAAAATTTGTGTGTAAATTTTAAACCCAATGTGATGGAAATAGGAGGTGTGGCCTTTGGGAGGTGCTTGAGTCATGAAGGTGGAGTCCTCAGGACCAAAGTTAGTGGAGTTAGTGCTTTTATATTAAAGATTCCCGCCCCCTCCCCCTCCAGCTCCCTAGCCTGTCCATCATGTGAGGGCACAACAAGAAGTCTACAACCAAGAAGAGGGCCCTCTTCCAACAACCATGCTGCCTTTCTGAACTTGGACTTCCAGCCTCCAGTACTGTGAGAAGTAAATTTCTGTTGTTTATAAGCTACCCAGTCTGTGTGGTATTTTGTTACTCCAGCCCAAACAGACTAAGGCAACAGCCCCAAGTCACCAAAGAATTCATTAGAAGGCACATCTGAAATTTTAGTCAAATGATTAAGGTTTTTTTCAAAGTATATATTCTCTAGTTATCAGCCAATGTTGGTAGAAAGTAGGCTCAGTTTGGGCAGTAGTGTTTGAGGTATTCTAGGATGAGAGCACCAAAAAAAGAAAAAGGCATATGCAAAGTATGTAATATCATAGTGTGCCATACACCAAAAATTAGAAGTAGCTCAGAAAAACAAACCAAAAAACCCTAAAATGCTTGGTAATGATAATCATATCTTATAGGTTATTTGTTTCTGTTTTCTCTATGTGTTAAAATGTTCTACATAATTTAGATATGATTTGGAAGACTTCATCTTTAGTCTTCAAAAGCTGATAAAGGTGATATCAAATTTGATTCTTAGACTGTCAGTGTTGAGGGCGTCTGGGTGGCTCAGTCAGTTAAGCAGCTGACTTTGGCTCAGGTCATGATCTCACGGTTCATGAGTTCCAGCTCCTCATTGAGCTCTGTGCGGACAGCTCAGAGCCTGGAGCCTGCTTCGAATTCTGTGTCTCCCTCTCTCTCTGCCCCTCCCCCTCTAACATTCTCTCTCTCCTTCAAAAATAAATAAACATTAACAAAAATAAAAAAAATGAATGTCATTTTTGTTAGTGACCACATTTTATGGTATAGGATCTTTTTAAAATTTTTTAAATTTATTTTTGAGGGGGGAAATGAGTAGGGTAGGGGTAGAGAGAGAGGGAGAATGACTCTCAGGCAGGTTCCACACTGTCAGCATGGAGTCCAATGTGTGGCTCGAACTCACAAACTGTGAAATCATGACCTGAGACAAAATTGAGGGTCAGACACTCAATGGCCTGAGCCACCCAAGTGCCCCTTTAAGGTATAGGATATTAACTATGTATAAAATCAACAATATATACATGTTTCATATTGTTCCATGGTCAAATTCCTTGAGAGATAAGCTTAAATTTGGGAACTAACTTGAAATTCAGAAATGTAAGTACTCAACAGCAAAAGCTATTTCCATTCTTGCAACATGGATTTTCTGCCAAACACGTTTGTGTTTACTTTAAATAGTTTGAGAATCTGGAAAATCTATTTTAATCAGATGAAATAGATGAATAAAATTCTATTTAAAATGAAGTATTTTATATCATTAAAATAGTGACATTAATTATCAATGGAAGAATAATTTTTAATGACTGTATTGTGTGCATAAATTCAGAGATTGATGCTAGGCACTATGGCTGAAAAAATATATTTGGATGTTTGACATCATGGGAATCTCTACAATTAGTCGGTACCAGATGAGCTGTTAACATGAAATTTTAAATCTCAAAGATAATTTCTGCTTAAAGCTGAGGGGATTGACCACATGCATATATTTTCTTTCCTTCCTAGGACCCAATGAAAATGTAAGTATAAAAATCAATAGGTCCTAAGTCTACAACAAACAAGAGATTGCTAAAGAACTGTCAGGGTGCAAGAAATTTCAACAAATTCTGGAAGGCAGCAAGTCCATGAGAGTGCAGTGATTATTGTCATGAGATGGAGGAAGTTGCTGCACGGGGCACAATGAAAAGTGAGATAGTGCTCCCAGTGAGACCACGCAGACTTGGGACTGATCCCAGTGAGACCACGCAGAGACTTGGGACTGAAAAAGAGCCTAGCCCCAGGAGAGTGGGAGGAAGTCCCGTGGCTATACACATGATGGTGCCAGTGTGTGTGTGTGTGTGTGTGTGTGTGTGTGTGTGTGTGTGTGTGCGCATGCGCGTGAGTTCACGTAGAGGGTGGCTGGCAAACACCATGCATGGAACTGGACATATTCCCTACCTGTTCCCCCTACTCCTGTCTCAGATGAGTCAGAAGCCAGGCCTATCGCCTTAGATAGAAACTGGAAGGCAATTCTACAGTATCATTGCGACTCCAATGACATTCTGACATTTGGGGGCCCCCAGAATGACAAGAGCTCCAAGCAAAGCACCCTAAAATGAAGAACCTATGTGGGCTAGCACCACATATTACACAGAGTAGCAGATGAGTTCCTCCTGCCTTGCTCTCAAACATTCAACATGAGGTTCATAGAGACAGAGAAATAATTCACAGAGATCACAGAGATGATTCATAGGAAATAAGAAAACACCTAGGGCACTAGCTTGGCTCAGTCAATTAAGTATCTGACTTTTGATTTTGGCTCAGGTCATGATCTCATGGTTCATGAGTTTGAGCCCCATATCAGGCTCTGCACTGAGATTGCTGAGTCTGCTTGGGCTTCTCTCTCCCACTCTCTGCCCCTCCTCTGCTCATGCTCTCTTTCTCTTTCTCAAAATAAAAAAAAAATAACTTAAAAATAAATTAAATAAAAGGAAAACACCAAATTGCTGACAGTAATGTCCTTAGAGAAAATTCAGAAAGTATTTTATTCAGTCCAGTAAAATTCCTGAGGTAAGCAATAATCAGTGAACCTGAAAGAGCTTTTGAAAATTAAAATATTGTGTTTAAAATAAAAAGAATTGGGGAACCTGGCAGGCTCAGTCAGAAGAGCATGTGACTTTTGATGTCACAATCCTGAGTTCAAGCCCCATATAGAGTGTAGAGATTACTTATATAAACTTAACATAAATACATACACACACACATAAATGCATAAATACAACAAAAAGAATAAAAGAGTAGAAAGAGAAATATTCCAATAAATAGGGGAAATTAACAAAAGATTGGGGAAAGATGAAAGGAAATAATAAGATTTAGAAAATCAACCCAGGAAGTCCAACAGCCAACCAAGAGAAATTTACAAAGGAGAGCACAGAAAATAACAACTGGAAGACAAGAAAATCATCCAGAAAACAATATGTTTCACAGAGCACAGAAAAAAAAAAAAAAACTCTAGATTAAAAGAATCCATCAAAAGAAATTTTAAAATACCCCAGCTTGTGTGGGCCCAGAATAAAGACCTATTCAGAAACACTAGTGATACTCAAGACAGGTATGCCACTTCTTTAGCCAAAGGAGGGAAAACAAAATTTTAAACAGGAAGGCAAGGAAATCGGAAAATGACATCTGCAAGCCGGGACAGCAGTGACAGGAAGTCCCAGGAGGCCAGCTGGGTGGCAGATTGAGAAGGAAGCTGTACAGAAGGAGGCTAGAGACAGCGGGCTGCTGCAGAACAGTGAAAACAACTGGTCATCAGGGAAGTTGGGGATTCTGAGCTCTTAGAGACTCCAGGAATCCCAGCTTTGCGGCAGACAATACATCAGCGCTGTATGAATGCTCCTCATCGAGTTCCAGCTTTTAAGATACCTCCATGAGAAGGCAAGGACGACATGTTTTAGCTACAGAATATTTAGGTGTCGTTAAGTAACAGCAGACATGGGAAAACAGGAGGGCAGAGGAAAGATGAAGAAAAGAAGGCTGCTAAAATCCTTATTTAGTAAAGCGACAAGTCAAACATATGGTCTGAATGATGAATATACTTATTGATATATAATTATCTCATACATATACATATATATTTTCCTGTCTTTCCAGCTTTACTAATAGCGCTAATAGGGACAAATAAAGACACTTAAAATATACAATTTGCTATTTTGATATACTGTGAAATAATCACCACAATCAAGCTAATTAAAAAATATATATCACCTCACATAATTACTATTTTCTGTAGTTGTATGTGTGGTTAAAATGCTTAAGATGAGTAAGTTCAGGAGAGATGATGTCTAGCCATGTGACTATGGTTAACGGGACTATATTCTATACTTGCAATTTGCAGAGGGTCATCTTACATGTTCACGTATATTTTTCATTAATTACATGAAGGTTATCAGTGGATTACTTAATATAGTAGACATAGGCGAAGAATAAGAAAAAAGAGTTTACTAAGAGCTGAGCTGCAAGAGAACTATATCCCCATCCCAGCTCCACTACCAAGACCACATTACTGATATGGGTAAGGGAAAGAATGTTGCACTAGAACATTTAGATCCAAATTTAAATAAGCTACTGCTCTATCAATCAATGTTAAATGATAAAATCCATCCTCATCCTTAAACTAAACCATTCTAAGTTTAATTTCCTTTCTATATAACCAAATCTAGAAGAAAGTATATAAGGAGTGTAGTTTCTCTAAATCTTTAACTAGATGTGGTCATTTTGTTAATGTTTAGTCTGAGCTTTACAGTCTTCAGTATCCACATTAAAAGCATCACAATAAAAATGAGAAGGTTCACTAAAAAGCAAAACAAAAACCTGGCAACAAAATCGTTTTGCTGCTTTGGAAAGTGGCCGACGCCTGCTGTTTACTTTTGTATATCCACAATAGACAAAAATTTTAAGTAAATTCTGGTTCATTGCCTATCAAGAAAACATCAGCAAATGTATCAAAATAGCTACTTGTAGCAAACTCTAAAGCCTTCATCACATTTTGCTTTCAGGAGTAATTTCACTGGAACCATGGGCTCATATATCAAAAGAGCATTTAAAAAGAGATTTTTGTTCAAAGAAATAGGCACATCAAAGCAATCAAATAGGAAGTAATCGTGTCTAACTTCTACAAAGCAATATTATCCTTTATGAAATGAAAACCTTGAACACACAAAATCTGAGTTGAAATCAAATCTGATATTAAATTTTATTACTTTGAGATGACTTGCCATGTCAGTTAAGAGCTGACATTTCAAAATAATTCATGTTCAGATAGGTATTTATTCGTTCCACAAACTAAAATTCAGTCTACAAACCTTGCTTCCTGTTACAAGAAAGTTAACTTTTATAGGCATTACCATATTGTTAGCATTTCATCTCAAGATACTAAATTCTCTCAAAAATAACTTTTCCTTCAAAGGGAATTGCCATCGGGGAAAAAGAAGAATAAAATCAATAAGTTAATTGATAGTCTGGGTTGTCTTTTTTGACTTTATTGTAACTTCCTTCCTAAAGCTGAATCTCTAGTGTCTATGATTTCTCCCAGTCAAATGTGATCATTTAGTGAATGGTCATTTAGTAACTGATCATACGTTTCAAGTCTGATTAACTGGCATCCTTTAGCTTGTAAGGAAACATCTTTACTACCCAGGAGGTTAAATGACTTGGCCTATTTAAATCTCTATGTATTACACTGGATTCCCTGAAGTGTATTTTATGTTGGAGAAACATGATCTAATTTTATTGTTTTGCTCAAATGTTCGTAGTTCGCCCACATTAAAATTATAGTATTATTTTCTCACTAACTTACAACATCATTAAAGTAGTTCATTTAAGCCCCTTCCCAAATTACATTTTTAGTAAATTTGTTTTACATTACCAAACACTTTTGTAAGGATTTCCCTCTTAACAATATTGAAATTTGAAATTGGTACCCACTGAGCTTAGAAGAGCTAGGTAGTATAATTTAAACTATACTTTGTCATACATTACATCTATAAACCAAGAACATGGCAGGACTTCCCTTTGTTGTAAATCAATCAATCAATCTCTCTCTCTCTCTCTCTCTCTCTCTCTCTCTCTCTCTCTCTCTCTCTTGCTCTCTCATATATACGCACAGCCCAAAACATAGTTTCATAGTTTTAATAAAGTAGCTTCTGCACATAGCTTATACTATCTGTTAAGGACTGCATGTTTGTGTCCCCTTAAAATTTTTACTTTGAAACCCTAACCCTCAGTATAATGGTATCTGGAAATGGAGCCTTTGGGAGGTAATTTGGTCATGAGAGTAGAACTATCATACGGAATTAGTGTCCTCATTAGAAGAGATATGAGAGAACTTGCCTCTCTCCTGTGAGAATACAAGAAGACAGCCATCTGCAAACCAAGGAGAGACCCTTCTCTAGGAACTGAATCTGCTAGAACTTTGACCTTGGACTTCCTAGCCCTCAGAACTGTGAGGGAAAAAGTGTTTGTCATTTAAACCACTGAGTCTACTGTAATTTGTTAAAGCTGACTGAGCAAACTAAGACACTGTTTTATAATTTTTATTCCTAGATTTTGCTGACTGCATTGCTTTTATAAAAGGAAACAATTTTCCTACCATATTATCTCTTTCTTTTAAATTTCATTTATGTAGGTCAATGCTATTTACTAGAAATGTAAGGTGAGTCATTGTCAAGCCAGATATGGAATTTTAAATTTTAAAATAGTCACATTAAAAAGAAACAGGTGCATTAATTTTGATTAGCATATTTAATTCAATATATTCATTGAACATATTATCACTTCAAAGTGTAATGCAATTTGGAAAATAGAGGAGTGCCTTGCTGGCTCTGTCAGGTGTCTGACGCTTGATTTCAGCTCAGGTCATGATCTCAGAGTTGGTGAGATTCTCTCTCCTTCTCTCTCTGCCCCTCCCCTGCCTGCCTGAGCACGCACACATGCTCTTTCTCTCAAAATAAATCAATCAACATATTTTTAAGATTTAAAAAATAGAATGAGATATTTTACATTCTTTTTTCCATGCTAAGTCTTTGAATTCCAGGATGTACTTTATACATATAGCAGCACATCTTAATTTGGGCTAGTGACACTTGCTACATGTGCCTAGTGGCTACCCTATTGGACAGCTCAGATATAAGAAATAAAATTATTTTGGTGTACTTGGGTGGCTAAGTTGGCTACATGTCCAACTCTTTGGGTTTTGGCTCAGGTCGTGATCTCACAGTACCTGAGTTCGAGCCCTGCATCGGGCTCTGAGCGCACAGCACTTGGCCTGCTTGGGAGTCTCTTTCTCCCACTCTCTTTCTGCACCTCCCTCACTAACGCTCTCTCTCTCTCAAAATAGATATTTTTAGAAAAGAAAATGAAATGATTTTTTTAGGAAGATTTAAAAATCAACCACCATTTTGAACATGCAAAGCATATCTAGTTTCTCATTTATCTTGGGGTTTCCAAGTAGAAAAAACACTAAATGCATATATTGGTAATATTCTTTATCTATTCCTATATTAATTGCTTTGGCTATTTGATATTGCTTTGGTTATCTGTCCAGAATAGTTTTGCTTTACTTTGTTTTACCAGTCCATATTTGTTTTGAATTATTCTTTATTACTTAAGAGAAGTACTTTTCAATATATTTCACTAAGATTTTTTAAGGAGAAATAGATATTTCTTTTACTACTACCTTCTGTATTTTCAGAATGATTACCTGGATTTTTTCTGTGGTCTACCAATGTAGCCTAATGCTACCCAGTTATTACAATATGTCTTTGGAATAAGCCCTACTTGGTCATAATATAACAGACTTTTAAAATACTCTAAAATTCATTCTTACTATATGATGGGGTCATCTATGTTTACCAAGTTTCAGACAAGTATAGTTTTCATGTGATCAGTGCAGTCAATGGGCAAGAAACAGGTGTCACAAAAACCTGTTAGTGTTTAATGTCATTACTAACAAGGGACAGGTTGGTAACAAGTCATTAAGAGAACCACATGCATTTCAGGGAGTTTATATACTCTTCAACTGAAGACTGGCACTTCTGGAATTTTTAAGATTGATTGTATGTGAAATGTTTTGGACTTTCTAAAATGCACAATGATTGATCTGAGTTATACACACTTCCAGTGCTTCTTTATTAACCATTTTTGAAATAAGTCTTGAAGGTTCTATAATATATACTGTTACTAACTTATTTAGAACAAACATAATGCATACAAATTTAAGACCTATACATATTATGAACATTTTGAAAGTGAGCTTTTTGAAATTAAACAAAATATCTTCCTACAACTTTAACGTCATTTATTTTTTAAAAAGTTTATGGAAATTTTTCTAATAATTACAAGTTTCTAAGTATTTTATGTGAAAAATGCATGTATTTTTTTCTTTAGTTAATTAAAACTATAATCATTTTAGAAAGTATAAAATCTGCAAGGCAGAAGAAACTTACAAAGCCACTTAAGAAAACTTGGAGAAGAAATAAAAATGAAACTAATAGAGAATTTTCAAGAAAATACCTAGAATAGAGCAAGACACTACAAAACTAATTAGTTGATAAAGTCACTGTGACTAATAATAAGCTTTGATTGGGGCGCCTGGGTGGCTCAGTCAGTTGGGCATCTGACTTCAGCTCAGATCATGATTTTGCCATTATTGAGTTTGACCCCATGTCGGGCTCTGCGCTGACAGCTCAGATTCTGTGTCTCCCCCTCTCTCTGTCCCTCCCCTGCTCATGTTCTGTCTCTCTCTCAAAAATAAATAAACATTAAAAAAATAAGGCACGAGCAGGGGAGGGCAGAGATGGAGACACAGAATTTGAAAGAGGCTCCAGGCTTTGAGCTGTCAGCACAGAGCTCTGTGAGGGGCTCAAACCCACAAACCATGAGATCATGACATGAGCCGAAGTTGGAGTCTTAACCGACTGAGCCACCTATGTGCCCCAATTTAATTTTTGATTCAAAATACTTAGAAGCATTCATTTATATTTTCTTCACTGTTTTCTAGATCATTGTTTCATTCCAGTACTGGAATCTTCAAAGAACCAAATATTTATTTTATGTATTACATTAGTTTAAACTTTTTAAAGTTTACTTTTTACTTAAAAAAATTTTGTATGGCTTCTCATAATTTTGTTCTTTCTTACTTAAGAAATAGTATTTCTTACTCAGATTTCTAAAGGGGAGTATTTTTTCAAAAGAGTTTCTAAAGGATGATTATCAATTGCTATTATTTTCTAACTGGCTCAAATCTGTGGCTTTGATTTTTGGTCTGGTGTCAAGGTTTATTTAGAAGGGATTTTTGTTTGTCTGTTTTAATGTGAACGTCTTTGGATTACTTTTTGTTTGTCTTTGTTTCTAGTTTTATTGCCCTTTGGTAAGTTTTAAGGGCAGGCAAAAAATATTTTACTTTCTTGAAAATATTGTTCTTCTGTTGCATTTAGGTGCCAGTTAATTTATATATTCCACAGATATATCTAAATAATTTCTGTTTTCTTTCAAAATATGAGTTTGGTGAGGAGAAATGGAAATCTATTTGATCTAACTTAGATTTCCTTAATTTCACTTTAGGCTCAGATCATAAAAATAATGTCTTATATTTTCTTTTAAAAGTTTAAATTTTTTTTATAGTTATTCAATCCATTTAAAATTTATTTTTGTTTTTGATAGGAAATATGTCTACATTGTTTCATATGGATCTTCATTTACTCCAGTGATATTTATTGAATGTCTCTCCTACTTCTTAAAGTAGTGTATTTTTTCCTGATAAACTGTTATATAACATTCTATTTGGGAACAGAATATTTTCATTTTATTTATAATAAGCACTTAGTTTATATTTATAATACATTTAAATGTTTATGCCATTACCATGTAAAAACTGTAATTGTAAAAATAGAAATTAGTGTAATTTAAGTTGCTTATGGAAAATTTGTTAAAATTGTATTTTCTAACTGGTTATAGTTATATACAGATAAGCTTTTGTCTTTAATTCTCTTCACTCTTGCTAGTCAGTCTCCATATTTTCTTGAATTTTCTACATAGGTAAATCATAGCCTCTGCAATTTAGAATAATATAATTTTACTTCATCCTTTGCAATCTCTTCTTCTTTGTTCTTTTCCCATAGTTAGGCTGGCTAAAAACTCCAATATTAAGTTGGATGATGTACAGGATAGTGGTATTTTGCCATTTTATTTAAATGATTATGCTTCACTATGAATTATCAAGAGTGACTTTTTTCTCTTCTTTGGTATTTGGTTTTCTATATTAATCTTTCTCTCCTTTTTTAATCTGAAGCTCTTCCCATTTTTTTTTTCTCTTCATACATTGCAAGCTTTTTCTCAAGCTCTCTAACATTATTCCCCAACTCATCTCTTTGTGCTGCATTCTGAGTTGACCTTTACATCTGCTAACACTACCTCACGGAAGATTTACTTACGTGCGTTTTCTAATTTTTGTGGTAATATTCGTGTGAGATCACTAGAATCATGAGCTAATCATTAGGGACCAGATGTGCCCTTGATTGTGGGCATCTCTTATGGGAAAGTTTCCATTTTGTTTCTGCTGGGCCCAGGGTTCTGGGAGAGTTTATATGCTACTCTATCAGCTCAGGCAAATGGTTCCTATACCACATGGTAAGAGTAAATTCAAACTCCAAAGCCAAGCCCTTACTTTCTTTTTTTTTTTCTTTCTGCAAAGGCCCCAAGAATTCACCTTAAATTGCATCATACAACTGATAGCATTGGGTAGAGATTTTTCTAGTCTTTACTTCAAATTATAGACATTACTTCTAGACTACCAGCTTTAGCCCTAAAGTTCCTTTCTAGCTGCTCATTCATACAGGACCCTTGGAGTTTTCTCTTTGTGTATCTTATGTCTCCTATTTCCTCCCTTCCTTCCTCCCTTCCCTCCCCCTCCCTCCTTCCCTTCCTTCCCTCCCTCCTTCCCTTTTTTCAAGAACAGATCTCTATTATATTTATAGATTTATATATATATTATAATAATTTCAGTTTTTGAATGATAAGGATATACTGCAAGGATTTTTGTCAATTAGAGTTGGTACTCTTAATTAGTGGTTTCCTTTGTTCCAAGGACTTGTGTGCCAGTGTGTGTTACTGTAACGTTGCAGGAACCGAGATCTCCCCACACTAGGTAGACACATCATCATTGGTACTCCCATTTTAGTGCATGCTGCATGTGCCAAGAACAGACCAAAAGAAGCATGAGAAGGATCTCCACGATGTGAGTGCTTTTGTATAGGATGGAGTTTAGAAAGGTTTGGATATAATACATAAAAACCCTTCTGTCCCCACCACATACTCTTGTTTTCATTCATTCCTGCTGTTGGTCAAATATGTTAATGTGGCTTGACTGGGGATGGAAGTGGTCTCTTTCACTTACCACCAAATGGGACTTTTCTTTTTCTTTTTTTTTTTTTACATTTACTGAATTAAATATATCAGCCCTTTATCAAAACCGATCTCACCCACCTAGTATTTCTTTCTGTATATAAAACACGTTAAAGACTACTGTTCACAAGTCTTCCATATTGAGACAAAAGTGCCTCTATTTTTCTGTTTTGTCACAGCAAGATGAATTTGGGAGGCAATGAATGAATAGCTATATGTTGTTAACCTGAATCTTTATCAATGAGAAGGTGAGGGAGACCAGTCAGGAATCTCTAGATTCCCTTCTGTTGAAACATGGAAATCTTGAGAATTTTTTCTCTAGTTTTGATGAGGTCAGAGAAGGAAAACTGAGTCTTATATTTTGCAGTGGGTTCATACATTTATTCATACTTTTATATGTTCTTATTCAAATGGAGAATTCATATTCACTGAAATATTTCTCCTCCCTGCTTTTTTCTCTATAGAAGTCTTTTATCTTATACTTTATGACTCATAAAACCACTTCTCTATATTCTGATCTGGTCATTTATAATTTGAAGAAATGTTTGACTTTGGGTTTTAATTCTTAAAACTCTTAAAAACTTGCTTCCAAACCAGATGTTCTGCAAACTTCCTCATCTGAAAGTGTCATCCAAGGATATGCCCAACAGTGAGCATTATAGACACTTGAAAAAACACAGATTTGAGGATGTTATTGGAGCATTAAGATCAACCTCTAGTGAGACAATAAAAGCAGAATCCGGTTTGTAACCTTCAGCAATGTCTCTTCCATCTCAACTGTAGTAAATCAAAACTATTTCATTTCAATGTGGGTATGACAAACCATTTGAGGTGAAATAATTTCAATTCACCTGGGATATTTTGTCCAAGTTGGCTTCACTGGTACTATTAACATAAAGAAAGACTGAGAACAAATTATCTTGGAAAGATTTACAACTTTAGAAATGAAGACACTGAATAATACCAGTTATGCCAAAGCCTTCAAATAAAATTACTTTAAAATCCAAACTCAGTAATAACTACATTTAATTAAAATCACTTTGTTAAGAAATAAAACATGGGGGTGCCTGGGTTGCTCAGTCAGTTAAGCGTCCAACTCTTGATTTTAGCTTGGGTCATGATCTCACAGTTCGTGGGATCAAGCCCCATATTGGGCTTTGTGCTGACAGTGTGGAGCCTGTTTGGGACACTCTCTCTCTCTCTCTCTCTCTCTCTCTCTCTCTCTCTCTCTCTTTTCCCCTCCCCTGCTTGTGCTCTCGTGTGCCCTTTCTCACTCTCTCTCTCAAAATTAATAAACACTAAAAATACATAAAACATTCATATTCCATTCAATTGATGACAATTATTCCTTTATTCAATACATATTTACTGATCCTTATTTCCTTCTCTTTCTCAATTATTCAAATGAATCCAAATGCTTTTTGTGCAAGGACCTTAAATAAAATGTTCCCCTTCACTCCCTGTCCCCCTACCCTGCATTTTCTAATGAATGCACTAGTCATCTTTTAGCTCCCAGATCGAACTTCGCCTCTTTGTCAAACCACCATATCCTTGCACATACTCTCACTATGCCTTATCATTACTACTGATGATATGTTCCTGGTTATATCAAAAAGCAAAAGGGGGGGGAAGCAAAAGAGCAACTCTTCCACTTCTGCACAAAAGTCCATCCCACTCACCTCAAGGACTTCACTTATGCAACTATTTTCTCTCCCTTTGCATCACCAATTTCCTATTTTATCATTTACTATAAGTGTGTGTGTGTGTGTGTGTGTGTGTGTGTGTGTGTGTGTGTAAGTAAGGTTTCTTAACCTCCTAACCACTTTGACTACTAGCTTATTTCTTGGTCTTATTCAGAGCCAAACATCTTGTAATACATTTCTACAGTGACTACTTTCTATGAAGCCTTTTCATACTTCTCTCAGCCAATTTCAACTGACCTTCTATTCCCCATCAACCCTGGGCACTGTCCCTGCCAAGATCACAGGCACCCTCCATGCTGCCCAGTTTAATCTGTAAATCTCTTTTCATGCATTACTTCATCCCTCACTGTTATCTAAAACCACTGACCCCTCTCTCTTTTTCTTGGTCTCTGTAAAACCCAAATTGTCCTGCATATCCTTACTACCCCACTTGTTCCATTTCACTCAATATTTTTGGCTTTCCTACTTTATTCTATTTCATAAATAGGCCTTCTGGGATCTCCTTTTAATTTTTTTACCTTTAGACTTTTGGTAGGGGTTGACATCTTTCCCATGACTTTAACCACTGTCTACATCCTGATGACTCACAAATCTATAATCCTAGCCTTTACTTCTCTCCAGAACTCTAGCCTATAGCCTCCAGATGTGGATAGACATCTCAGATCTACCTTGATAGAACAGCATGCTTGATTCTCCTCGCTTTCCAGCTAACCCTGCTCAAGTTGTTAGGACTTCTGCAATATGAACAGCATCATCCAATTGCTCAAGCTCAACTGGAGGTTATTTATGAGTTTCCCTCTTATCCCCCCACATCCTTTCCATTGTTTAGTCTTATTGACTTTATCTCCAAAAAACACACTCCCCTCTAATAGAACTCCACAATTCTGTCATTGCCCCTCCTATATTTATCACACAGACGTCAAAGAGATTTTTTTTACTGTAAATGTAATACATCACTCTTTTACTTAAACATTTCCAGTGGCTTCACATCACTACTAGAATAAAATACAAAAAACTCACCCTGGCTAACAAAGACACACATGGTCTCTGCCTACTTGGTATTGCTCTCCTTCTCAGTCTAAAGCAAGAGTTTTCAACTTTGACTGAAAGTTTGGGTCAGCTAATTCTTTGTGGTGTGGTGCTGTCTTGTGCATTGTAGGATGCCTCTAGGTATTATATCCCAAGAGCAACTTTCTCTCAAGCAGCGACAATCAAAACGATCTCCAGACATTGCCAAATGTCTCCTGGGGAGCAAAATTCTTCCTGGTTGAGAAGCACTCATCTTAAGCGATCATCTGTCCAGTTGCCAAGACCATCCTACATTTTCATTACTCATAGCATCTACTTTTACTCCTAAAGATGTCTTGGTTTGAATGACAATTACATGGTCACCATAGTCTTCATCTAATATATTTCATCATTTATTCTGGCCTTTCGGTGTATGCATGTGTTTTGTTTTGTTTTGAACATGTCAGGTTTATCCCAGGCTTAGGTTCTTTGCTTGAATGTTTTCTCTCCATGGAAAGTTCCATTACCTCCATCCCACCCCAAGGAATTTTTATCTCTTGTTATTCAGATTTTACTTTAAATAAAATTTCTTTTCTGGTTAAATTCAAAATAAAATAGCAATTGGATCATTCTCTACTCAATTTACCACATCACTGTCTAAATTTGTTTATTTATTTATTTCTCTATTTATTTGGAATCTATGGTCTTTCTGCCCAACACTTAGACAAAAACAGATACTTTGTCTTTCTGCTTAGAACAGTTCTTGGTCTATTGCAGGTGCTGAGTGAGTGAATGAATGAATGAAACTATTCCTGACAATCCTCTCCACAACAAGGTTCAATTTCCATGATATATATCAGTATTTCACTCTGGATTTTTTACCTCCTGGCACTTTTGACATGTATTAATTAATAACTCATTAGCATACTTATTAATTATCATAAGTGTCATGAGGACAGGATCTATATCTTTCTCAACTCTGAAAGGGAGAATTCGTATTCCCTTATAAAATGCACTGCTTATACATTTTACTTGGACAATCAAATAAGTCAGTTAATCACAGTGCATATGTACATAGTGCATAGGTGGAAATACTTGGAAAACACATGATCTGAGTGGAAAGTTCTATTTGGATATCTCAAGATAAGTACATATTTATCCTGAAGGAAATTTTTGCATTATTTTGTAAAATTCCAGTCATGCATATGGTTGCTTCCTTTTCATCTCCTCCATGATTTCATAAATACTGTAGGTCTTGGCTTTATTGATAATTACCAATGATGGAAAAACTGTGTGCTTAATTTCTTAAGTTGCATTCCCCTTGCAAATATAATGTAGCTGTTTTTCATTCTCTGACATCAAAATTTCATATACTTACATGAGAAGCATAGAAGCAGCTCAATGTTAAATCTATGAGGAAATCACTAACACACTAGCATATGTCATAAAAAGGTTTGCCTTCCTCAATGGCTTCTACTGAATGGCAGGAGATGGAGAGTCTCAGAGTCAGTGTAAGAAGCATCACTGCTTCTTACTGACCCACATTCCATTCATAACTGGTTATTTTCCTCTCAGGGTTACTACAACCATGCTACTTTAATGATAAAAGCCATCGGTAGACATTTGTAACTGTAGGTTCAGAAACATGAAAAATTATAACATATAAAAGGGAAAAGAGACAAAGGTTAAAAGAAGGATTGAACTGGGGGGTTCGAGAAAAGTCTGGTATTCCAGGACAATAGAAAAATCAGGATAGGATAGGATTCACTTGCCATTTGAAGATGTTGATATATAATTATTAATGATTAAATCAAAACAGAATTAAGAAGTATGCTTAGTATGGCTACATTTTTGGCCAGAGAGGTTTGTAGAAAAGGCTGAACAGACATTGGAGAGCAGCTGTTGAGGTACAGAGTGATGGAAAAGAGAGCAGATAGGTACAAATGAGTTCTAGGGTCCCAGGCTGATTGGAGTATATCCCAGATCTGGAGAGAACTTTGTTTTGAAATCTAATCCACCATTGCTTCCTCAGAGGATTCACTGGGAAGACTGAAAACAAACAATACACTTACACTTTCAGAGAAGGTAAGTCTGTAGAGTGCATCCATAGACTGTAAATCAGAGTGTGCTACATACAACAACAAAGCGAAAAAAACCCCACTTTTATGAAATATTGGTCAATACTAACAAGTGGAAGATGACATCACTGAGAGGCAACCTGGATATATGAGAAATAAGTCAAGATTTCCTTCTTTGACTGCAATGCTAAATGAAAGATTAGGGGGAAAAATGTGAAATAGATGGAACCCTTAGATCCATCTTTAGATCCTTAATGACAATAAGAAAATAAACTGTGTGTCAGGTTTTGTTCTGTGGAATAAAACCTGTGGTTTTTGTGTATGGATTTATGAAGGGTGGAATAGTTTTCTCTATCTTAATTATTCCTCTCTCCTGATCTTTCCCAAATTTCCTTTATAAAGTTAGAGCAATTCTCTCTCTGTGGAAGCCAAGGATTCCAGATTCTTTCTTTTCCTTTTCCTAAATACAGCCGGGAGTGAAGCTCATTGTTTACACCTCGCCTAAAATGATGACTAAGCATCTCACCTGCAAAATGGCAGCAGTAATATCAATCTTGGAGGCTTTAACAGCAGAGAGACTGGAATGAAATTAAGGGTGAAAAATAAGAGATATTAGGTGTCCAGCCCTTTCCAGGCTGTTTGAGAAGAATATACAAACTACTATGAGATTATGGAAGGGAGAAGATAACTCCCCCAAGGGCAGATGGTAATGACTCCAAAGGCAGTATAATAACATTTTCAAGTTTAGAACAAGGGAAGATGGGCATATCTGGCTACGGCGTCTGCTTCTGAGCACCATGAAAACTGCGGCACATTATCTTCCCTTGGCTGATAATGCCTCTCTGTCTGTCCTAAATCATGCTTGCTAGCAACGAAATAGGAAAAATCAGATTACCTAAGACATATTTATGAGATATATCTTTATATCCCTGACTACTGTCCTAGGTAAAGTTCTTTTCCAAACAACACTGAGTTTCCACTTGGGATATCATTCAGTTTTCTTTGTCAGCACAAAGAAGATGTCAGTGTCAGCATTCTTTGTTTTGTTAAACCAACTTGGATATTGAGCAGTTCAGTTCCACGTTTAATAATAGTCTATGGTTATACACTTGTCACTGTATTTTGCTCATGCTCGTTATCTACTGTGATAATGATCACTAATTTCTGGCCATGATAATATAGACCAATAATGAATCACCCCCAATAAAGTACAGTTTTATGTTAAAGTAATATATATTTGTTCTAGAAGATAAAAATCCTAAAAAGTGAAACAATGAAGAGATGCTATGAGGCAAATAATGTGACACAGGACCATGGGACTGATCTCTGGATCACAAGGGAGTAGCCGGTTAACTGGGGTTAAGGATTGTCCTCTGGTAATGTTTCCTCCGTGGCTATGAAAAAGGACAAGAGACATCCTGGAATGTCACTTCCAGAACCAATGCAGTCTTTCTCTCCTCTCTTCTCTTTCTCTTTTCCTCCTTCATTTTAGTTTTTACCTTTGTGGCCTGGCTTCTTCTGCTTCATTAATCATGTCCAATCATGGCTACCTTTCAGTTGAAAATTAGCCCCTAAGTCTATATTACTAATAAATTGGAGGGAGACTGAATGAGGACTTGCTCTCCTTCTATGAATTTTAATACATGTGATAAAACCTCATTAATTTAGAGCATTACACTGATCAACAAATAGATCAGTAGAAGAGAATAGGAAGATTAGAAATAAAACAATATAAATGTTTGATAGTTTGTTATTCTTTTATGTTTTATTAATTAGTAAGTACATGATATTTGACATATAAATAGCACTTAAATTATTGATAGATGTGCTATTAATAATTAATATTATTAGTGAAATCATTTGGGAATCTCTTTAATCATCGAGGAAGAAAGAAACCTGAATATTTTTCAAGATTTAAGCATAACATAATGAAACTATCAATTTTAAATGGGATAATAATAGAATGAAGTTGAGGTTAAGAAGATTTTTAAAAGTATTGCACAAAACCCAGTAACCACAAAATAAAATAATGTATTCATTCTAATATAAAACAAGAAGAAGGAAGGAAGGAAGGAAAGAAGGAAGGAAGGAAGGAAGGAAGGAAGGAAGGAAGAAGGGAAAGTTTCCCGCTTGGCATAAACTATGGTAACCAAAGACAAAATGCAAAGTTCAAAAGAGAAAAAAGTATTTGAACCTTATGTCACTATCAAAGCCCTAAATTGCTTTATATATAAACAGTTCCTATAAATTGTTTAAGAAATGATCAATAACCAAATAGAAAACTGAGAAAGGCATATATTAAGAGAGTTCACAGGAAAGGAAATATCATAGTTCTTAAACGTATGAAAAGATGCTCTATGACACTCATCAGAAAAGAAATCCAATTAAAAACTGTTTGAGAAAGTCAATTAAAAACTACTCTTCTAAGATTGGATAAAGATTAAATAATTTGAGAAACCACTGTCAAAGAGACTTGGAAAAAATAGAGGGTTTGGGGAAGGTTTGAGAGTTTAAGTTCATACCACTCTAGGGATGACAATAAATAAACCCGTCAAATCCACAAAGGTGCACATATTGGACTCAGATATTCTACTTCTACAAAATTATCCTATATACCGCTGAAAATAGCATATTGTAAACAGCAAATAACCTAAATGCAAATCCACAGATGAGTTGTTAATTTTGCATTACATACAATCAGTGTAAAAGAAATATGCTATGCAATTATAAAAAGAATGAGAATGTTCTCAATATATTAAAATAAAATGACCTTGAAGATCTAGTTCTACTCAGAAAAGTAAGGTGTGGAACAGTGTGTGTTATGAGCTGTTACTTACATAAAAAGGAAAAGAGATTTTTTTTGTTCGTTTTGCTTTTATAATTACATTATTTCTTTATATATTATTATATAACAAATATTTATTGTCATTTATAACTTGTAAATGTTTATAAGAAGCTAACAGCAATGATTGCCTGTGAAAGAAACTGGATGAATGGGGAGTGGAGGTAGAGGCTTTTATTGTAATCCCTTTTCTATTGCTTAGTATTTAAAATTTTTTTAAACATTTATTTATTTTTGAGAGACAGGGAGAGACAGATCATGAGCAGGGGAGGGGCAGAGAGAGACACACACATAGAATCAGAAGCAGGCTCCAGGCTCTAAGCTGTCAGCGCAGAGCACGACGCGGGGCTCAAACCCAAGAACTCCAAGATCATGACCTAAGCCAGTCAGATGTTCAACCAACTGAGCCACCCAGGTGCCCCTCTACTGCTTAGTATTGAACCATTTGAATGTATCACTATCCTAAAATTAAGTTAAACTAAAAAACAGAATATAAAATAAAGTATGACTATAGTAATTATCTATAACACTTAGCAAAATCATAGGCATTTGCTTGATAACTAAATCAGTTTTGAAGTGGTTAAACTAAAAACACATTTAAAAACGAGAATTAGCTTATGGGCAAGTATAAATTGTATCATGTATCTTGAATGTATCATAGATAAGCTGCTATATAACGATTGCCACTTCAGATAGCTGTGAAATTAGGTGATTAACTAGTTGTTACTTAACCTTCTAATTTCTGTATAAGTCTAATTACATGAAATAGAAGTGGGGGGTTTGATTTTTTACTTTGCTTTTCTGTTTGGAGTGTCATTGTAACTACTGTATTGTAAGTGACGGAAAATAATTGCATATGTTAAAAAAATAATTAAATAAACTTAAAAAAACACAAATGAACAAAAAAAAACAGAAACACACACACACAAAATAAATAAATAAATAAAAAATAAAAATGAGAATTAGTAAAACATGTTGTCTTGGACAAGTTTCTCTTTCATTCATTTATTCAAATTCTACCTGAATGTCTGATATGATGGAAGGATGGAGGGCACCTGTGATATAGCAGTAACCAAACCCAACACAACCCTTGTTCTCCTGCAGAATCTACATTTTATATTTCAATAATTTGGGGATTAAGTTCCATAATGAAATGCCAAACACACACATATATAAACAATAACAGAAGTATAAGCAACAGTCGGAGGATTTGGTTTGGACCTACATGAAATATTTTCAAGGAGTAACTCCATTTTAAAAATATGTTTGATATTAGAGCATGGTAGATCTCTTTCAGCTTATGTTTGTATCCTACAAGAAATCACCATAGTTTTCTTCATCCAGATCTAACCTTCTTAAAGTCTTATTTGCATTATTCAAAAATAAATGGGAATAATAGTAATAGCTATTTTTTTTCTTTAACTTGTCAGAATTAAATGGCAGAACATATAGAACACATGTGAATATACCTGCCAAAGTTTCTCTCATGAACTAGAATAGGTCCTCACAAATGTTACTTGTATCTGAATCTTCTTACATTATAGAAATATTTGAGTTTTAAATTCCACCTCTTCACTATTAGTTGAGGGGAGGCATTTACAGATTATCCACAAAACACTCCCACTAGGTCTAGAAAGTGTTCCTGGGCCACTGATGTGGGTTATGCCCAATATTTGGAAATTTCCGATAGGTATAATAACTTGAGTATTTCTGAGAAGACAAGAAATTATGAAAAACTGAAAATTGGATAATCTCCTCTTAATTTAAAACACAGTGGGAATCAAATGTTTACCTGCCAGGTCAATTCCACATTAATTCTCCCACAGAACTCCCCTAGAGGTTATGAAGTATTCAAGATTCCAAAGAAAATGGAGACAATGGAGATATCAACAAATATAATTCAACAGTTGGAACCTATTCATAGGGAGAGACTGAAAAGTTACGAGCCAAAAATTCAGAAGATCTAATGTTTCTTCTCAAAAAATTTTCTCATATAAAATGAACCATAAAAAAACTCACTTCAACTGCTCACAATTTTATCAAGTGTGTTGTGAACTAGATTATTTATGTACATTGCGCTATATTGCTTAACACAATCAGTATATCCCAAACTGTCATAATTATGCACCTATCTCTTCACCTATTTTATTTTATTTTATTTTTAAATTTTTTTAACATTTATTTATTTTTGAGAGACAGAGAGAGACAGATCATGAGCAGGGAAGGGGCAGAGAGAGAGGGACACAAAGAATCAGAAGCAGGCTCCAGGCTCTGAGGTGACAGCACAGAGCCCGATGCGGGGCTCGAACCCACAAACTGTGAGATCATGACCGGAGCCGAAGTCGGACACTCAACAGACTGAGCCACCCAGGCGCCCCCTCTTCACCTATTTTAAATTGAAGTTTTAATCATACTGCTAGCCATGATACTTAATCAAGCTACTCATTTCAAGAAATGATGGAGAATGCCTTGCTGTTAGATCCTAATGAAAAATCAATCAATCAATCAATCAATCAATGGATAGATCTGATAAATAAAAAGACTCTTCTTGCAGCAACTATTCCAAAACAACATTGTCTATATTACTTTGCCCTTCAAATGTCTTTGGTTTAAAACTAAAAGCATAAACGTTTTAATAACCCCAACAGAAATCATCTGGAAGCTAAAGTGAATGTAAATTCTTAGAAACTGAGTTATTTTGGTGGGTTAATTAAATTCTCAGAATCAGCTTCTTTATAGAATGACCATGATTTAGTTTGGGTAATAAATGGGAAAGTGTAGATATACAGCTATCACAATACTCTGCACATAGAAAGTCCTCATTCCATGAAACTTCCCTGTTGGTACTTGAAAAAAGCCTCTATCATTAAAAAAAATCCATAGGGGCACCTGGGTGGCTCAGTCAGTAAAGCATTGACTTTGGCTCATGTCACGATATTGTGGTCTGTGAGTTCCAGCCCCGCACTGGGCTCTGTGCTGACAGCTCAGAGCCCGGAACCTGCTTCGCATTCTGTGTCTCCCTCTCACTCTGCCTCTCCCCTGCTCATGCTCGGTCTCTTTCTTAAAATAATAAACAAACATTAAAAAATAAATTAAAAATTGAAAACCCTTAACACTCTGTCTCTGATTACTGCTAACAATGTGGTCAATTTTTATACTTCTCTGTGCTCACTTTTGTAGTCCACATCATGAGAGGCTATTCACCATCTGTGTTTCCAATTTTTTAAAACCACATAAAAGTTGAGAGCGATGGTACTGCCAAATTAGAAATAAAGACGGTAAAGGCTCAAATCATTCCATTTCATGTCAGTCACAAGAGCGAAATGTCCTATCATCCTCTCTTGAACAGCTCGCTCAAGGGAAGGAGGATGGGGGGTGTGAGCTTGGCACTGCATTACTTGGGTCATCTTCCATCATCAGCATCATACAGAATGCCACCAAAGGAAATAATTTTGCAACTTATTCCCTAAGCCTAACAGCTCTTGGGCACAAAGTGTAAATAAATGGATGCATTTAAAAAAGTCCTATTAACATAGGTGAAATGTGTTAGAGTTTTCTGTGTTTTGTGGAAAGTAGTAATAAATATCAAAGGATACATGTAATGTTATTAGATGTGACCGAAACCTATCCAAAATGGAGTATGAAAAGAAAGCACCAAATGTCATGTGCAAGATAACCTCAGATGCTCCATGCACCCTGGGGTGAGAGTGAGTTTAGTCTTGAGGTTGTTATTTCTTTCCTGTCATTCTTCACGTATTCTTTGGCCAAAGTTCCCTTCATTTTTCTTTCAATTCTTCCTTATACTCACTCAAAAGCGTATCACTTGGAAACTTCCAGATAAAAAGGTCATTGCAATACTCAAAAAGATTCTCCCCTCATAATTTTCAGTGAAAATGACAAATAAATTATGGTTACTGGGAGAAAGCTACATTAATGTCTAAATGTGTGTGAGGGGGAGCTGTCCTCATGCATAAGTAACAAGTCAACTATGATGAATATACAAATAAGCTGCAAATATTGTGTATGTAAAATTAAGCTGTATTAGAGACTGAATGAATTTGGGCTTCCGACAGCTTATCTGAGTAGTAAGAACTGTATGAAGATCTCTCAAACTGGGGAGAGTGGGAGGGAAGAGCCTCGGGGGATGGGGTGGGAGCTGAGCACCTATCCTGAGCAGGCTATCCCCCTGAACAGGCGGTCCCTGGGCAAGGCAATTCCTGGTTTACACCAACTGCAGGTGTTAAGTGTCTGTTAGGAAGACAGCAAGAACCTTGCTAGGTTTTTCTTTTCAGGGAGTCATGGTGGGGCAGCACACAGGCCCTGCGGCAGCAGCAAACTCCTAATGCCAAAATGAAAACCTAACACCATCATCCTCCTGGGACTCCGTCATGCTCTCGCTTGGAGCCTCCTCTATTCTGCCAAGGACCGAGGTGGCAATTGCCAAAGAAAAACTAGATAAAATTAGACTGTGTTCTTCATCCTTCATCTTGGTTCGAAGGATTGTATGGGGGCCTATACATGATCTGTCAGAAGACGCGTCAAATTCCAACATAGCAGAGCGTGGTGTAAAGTCACATAGAAAAATAGTGGTGTTCCAAGGAAGGGATAGTGATGTGAGGATTCATAACAATTATAAATCTCTGGGAAAGAGCTACTGTTAGCTTTTGAATCTGCTTCTTCATTTTCCATCTTTAGACTGCATAACCTATGGAGTTCACATTCTAGCCCTACCACTTACCAAGTGTGTATCTCTGGGCAAAGAATTTCACTAGTTTTGATTTCACTGCTTTCATCAGTAACATAGGGGTTTCTTTTGTACCTACTTCACAGAGCTATGAGAGGATTATTTGTAAAGTGCTGAGAACAGTGCCTGGCACACTGTAAGGATTAAAAGAAGTTTGTTATTATTTTCATCCTTTAAATAATTACCAAATTGATAAATATGTATTATAGAAAATTGGGGGAAATACAGAAAATACTGGAAAGAAAAATTATGCATAATCCTACCACATTTTGGAATGCATTGCCTTCTGGATTTTTTTTATTAAAAAATTTTTTTAATGTTTTATTTATTTTTGATAGAGAGAGACAGAGCATGAGAGGTGGAGGGGCAGAGAGAGAAGGAGGCGTATAACCAGAAGCAGGCTCCAGGCTCTGAGCTAGCTGTCAGCACAGAGCCTGACGTGGGGCTCAAACCCACAAACGTGAGATCTGACCTGAGCCAAAGTCGGAGGCTTAACTGACTGAGCCACCCAGGTGCCCCTAGATTTTTTTTTTTTTGAAATTCACATATTAAGTGTAAACATATGTTTTACAAATTTGAGTGACCATATAGTACTCTTTCACATTTTCTGGTCATTGTAATTATCCATAGCTCTCATCCTTTACTCTCTGAGTGTCCTACATTAGATGCTAAGTTATAAGCTCGCCTATTTGCACCATATATACTACTTTTATTCCTACATTTTATCTAAAATCTTACAGTAGCTGTTTTTCAAAATATTAGATGTTCTGATATACCACATGTAACAAGTTCTATACAGTAAATGACTGAACCATATTTAATCAGTCAAAACATTTTCTTAAAAACAAGAGAAAATATGGAAATATCATTTCCAAAAGTAATGTATTATATTAGAAAATTCTTCAAAATAAATACCCTTGTAGTGTTATTTCTATCTATAGAATGGATAGAAACACAAAAAGCACCAAATACACATAAATATGGAATATATGACTAAGACCACTTTTATATCAATTAGGAAACTTTAGATTATTCAATAAATTTGGTTAGGAAAATTATTCAAATGTTTCTTACAATTTTTTAATGCTTATTTATTTTTGAAAGAAAGAGACAGAGATACAGAGCATGAGTGGGTGGGTGGGGGGCAGAGGAGGAGGGAGAGGAAGGCACAGAATCCAAAGCAGGCTACAGGCTCTGAGCTGTCAGCACAGAGCCTGATGCGGGGCTTAAACTCACAGACTGTGAGATCATGACATGAGCCGAAGTCGAACGCTACCCAAGCACTGAAATTGCCTGAGCTACCTAGGCACCCAACATAACTCTGTTTTTTAAAATATTGTTTTTAATGTCTAAGGACACGTGAACATAAATATCATATAGATTATGGCAATATGCATCTATACATATATACAGTAAGAATAAATAATATAGACAATAAAATTTTAATAGCTAAATTAGTAAAATATTTCATTTCATAGTGAAAGAAGCCCAAGTATTAAACATATGAACTACTTTCTAAAATAACTGATAAGGGCGCCTGGGTGGCTCAGTCGGTTAAGCCTCTGACTTCAGCTCAGGTCATGATCTCACGTTTGTGGGTTCGAGCCCTGCGTTGGGCTCTGTGCTGACAGCTCAGAGTCTGAAGCCTGCTTCTAATTCTGCGTCTCCCTCTCTCTCTGCTCCTCTCTGCTCATGCTCTTTCTCTGTCTCAAAAATAAAATAAAACATTAAAAAAATAAAATAACTAATAGATTTGATCACATGAAAGGCAAAACTTCTGTGTGTGCCAAAAAACACAAGTAAAAAATCAAAGACCAATCTAGAAAAATGATAACATATGTGATAGTACATGGTTTATAATTCTGAAAACAGCAAACTCCTTTAAAGAAGACAAAAAAATTACCAGACTTGAAAATGAGCAAGGAAAAGAATTTAAAAATTCACACTGATCACTTGATCAACATACAAATGAAAAAGTGTTCAGTTTTGCTGGTAATCTAAGAATTCTTTTCAAAACATAGGTGAGCTATAATTTTCTCTATAAAATTAGCAAGTAAAAATACTATTAATTTCTGGTGAGGGAAAAAGTAAAATCAACTTTCTCATACTGTGTTCATGGAAATATAAATTAATACAACTTTTCAGGAGAAAAAGGTATCAAAGTGTATCAAAAGTTTAGAAATGTATTTTTAAGAAATAATCTGTACCACAAGGTAGAGACTTATGCATAATGCTTATCAATCACTGAAATCATGAAAGATTGGAAATACACTAAATGATTCAGCATAGAAGATTGGCGTATAATTTATATGACATGCTTATAATGTTACGCTCTGTAAATTAATCATTTAGAAAAATATAGGATTATACAACACTTTGAGAAAAAGGTCATAATATATTAAGTGGTGAAAACAAAGCCAGATTACAAAGTGTATAGAATGAACCCAACTTTGTAAGAAGAATTAGTATATTACATAGTAAGATGTTAGAATTTAATTCTTCATACATCACTTTTGATTATAGTATCAATAAAAGGGACAGTAATGAAGTGTGAGACTAATGACTAAATGCAGAATTTATAAAGGAAATAGTCCAACAGTCTAGAGCATTCCATACCACCTGATCTTTCTCGCTGATTCTGAAAATATGAAAGGGGCGGGGGAAAGATGGGTAAGAAAGCCATTTGGTGCTGAGAGTCTGATGACTCTCATGAGCATATTCAGACTACAGAATGTTGGCAGGTCCTATGGACTAGCTGTGGGCCACATACAAGAGAGACAGGATGCTGACTGTCTCAAGACCAGCCCAAGAGGTTCCTGAGCAGACATAAGGACAATCCATTCTTGTCCTCGGTGCAACAGAAACTCAGCAAGCTAGGGCTAAACTAGAGAAAGCAGTAGTTAGCAAGCTGGGAAGACAGATAAAAGCAGAGAAGTGAGGGAGGCAATGATATCTGGCCCCAGATATTTTGCTTTCAATGTACTGGTTGATACTGCATATATACATACATATATATATGCAATATTTTCACATGAAAATTATAAAATAGTTGGATTGCTAGGTACTAAAATGATTATTAGTGCTTATCTCTGAATGTGATGCTGGGAGTTTTTTTCTCTGCTTATCAATATATTTATCTTCCTAGTGTTCTAGAAACTATGTGCACTTGCATGTTTAATTGGTAAATGTTAGGTATTTTGTACAAATTAAAAGGGTAGATTTAATGATTATAGCATTTGAATGAAAACAAAAAACATAGATCTGACAGAATTGATAGACATTATGAAATTCACTGACGCATGGTCAAAATCTGACAATTCTATTACTTCTCTTTCAAGTGCAGAAGACTGCGGTAATAAGAGTTGCAGATTTTATGAATGGATCCATTCCTCTATCAATATTTTTATGGCTACTGGAAAGCAGAGTAATACAGGAGACCTAATTATTCTGAGTGGGCTCCAGTCTAGAAGACACCCCCTCTCATCAGTATCGATTAACGGACTAGGGGCAGGTGGTGATAATTTATGCTGTGTGCCCTCAAGAAATTTCTTTTTCTTCATCTAATTTATTAATGGAAATTTCCTTCCCAGGACCGTGTTGCACACCTTTGTAGAGAATCCTTCTCATTCTAGTATGAACGGTCCCTGTACAGTTGGGCACTATACAGCCTGTACACACAGCCATGGCACCCCATGTGAAAAGCTCATTGTAATGCTCTCTCATAGATCAGCCTTTCATTCATTGAGCAACCCAAAATTTCCCCCTTCACTTATATGAACTTATAGTGCCTACCCATCTTTATGATCTTCTCTTAAGCTGTCTTTTTATGTGTGTATTTTTGTACTGATTTATACATTTTTCTTGCCTCTATGCAATTGGAGATACTTGAAGTTGGGGAATATGCCTCATGCTTTTTAATTCCTGGCAGTACCTATCTCAGTGATTTGTATACTGTGTAGTTATAAAGGCAATGATAATGGTTTAAATAAAAAAAAATCACAATCATAATAATAGATAACATTTATTGGGCTCTTACAATGTGCCAAGCACAAAGTTCTCTGAATGAATTATTTTACTTAATCCTAATAATAACTATATGTGTTAGAGGCTATTCATATTTTATAAAGAAGAAAACCAGAACTCATCAAGTTTAGGTAAGATTATCTCAAATGCGTAATACATTTAAATGAACGAGTGAATGAAAAATCATTTCTCTCTCTTGTGGACATTACATCCTTTGGAGCCTACAATTCAATTTTTATTTAAATTTACTAGACTAATAGTTTATTGATAGTAGGGTCCTTAATTATTGTTGTTTGAATCCACTGCAGGTGCACTTTATATGTGCCTAATTATTTGGGGAGTAAATAAGTGGATGAACAAAAAGATCTATTATTTCAGCTATGCATCTGACTCCACGTCTGAATGGCTTGCAGAGACAGCCCGTTCTGTACGAAGGTTTGTTTTCTTCTCTTAACCAGGATCCTTCTACAGATTTAAAAAAAAAAAAAAAAAGCTGAGGCTCAACTGCACTGTGATTTTCCCAAGGCCACACTGCTAAGAGCAAGTGGTCACAGGATTAGAACCAAGATCCTTTAACTCTTAATTCAGCGCACCTCCCCCTACACTTCCATCTAATTGCAGACACATGAAACACTTTCCTATAATGTAGAACACATTTAGAAATTGTAGAAACAATTTCATGTAATCATAAAATTGAGAAAAGCAAGAATGTAGAACATGAGTCTCTTTGGGAAAGTTCTAACTGATATTCTTTACGGAATTCTCCTGTATTTGCTTTGCCAACACCTGCCTGGGGTCCAGGGCCCTGCATTGGTTCTTGGAGGAGGTTATCAAGTTTCCTTGTCCCTCTCCGTGCTCCACATGGGAAAAGAGCATCATTCTGACTTGAGCTGAATGGTTTGAGCACTGGGTCAGTGACGACCAAATGGGATTCCCAGTACATGGGAAAGGAGACTTACTGTGCTCAGGCCTGATGAATGTGTTGTCCTAGCAAACCATTAGGAATTGGGCTGTGTTGAGTGACTCATTGCCTGTACTCCTTCTGGGGCTAGAACCACAAGCTAGGGCAAATTTAGTTTTTGGATTCTTGAAGTGATTATTTCTGGGAAGTTGGGGTGACATAAACCCAGTTTGAAGGGATGGGAAGTCTAAACCCACACCATTTTTTTTCTGCCACCCTTCTTCTGAACCATGGCCATATCAGACTCCTGGCATCTTATAGGCCACGCTAAGGACAGAACCTACTTTCTAAGATATGAAGAAACAAAAGTGTGATTGGAAACCAGTACTGTAATAACCAGATTAGGCCTAAAATGGAATTGTCTATGCTAAGCCCTACATCAGCAAACCAAAACTTAACTAAGTTTCTATACTATGCTCTCCAAGAAAGCAAAGGTCTACCAATCCATGCTTACTTGCTCAACACAAGTTACCTGACCTGGCTCTAAGACTTCCCTTTGCTCTATGCTCTAACCACTCAGCAAACACCCAGTGTAAATTCCTTATTCCTACTCACTTTGGTCTATAAACATCTCTTACCTTCTACAGCTCTGTAGAGGTCTTTTCTATATGCTACATTGGATGCTGCCCCATTCATGAATTGCTGAATTTTTATTAGATCTGTAAATTGTGGTGGCTTTTCTTTTAACAGTTTATAGGGACTGGATCTATAAGTTCTCCTCCATCTTCCCTTTGTGGAGACCAGATGACTCAGAGTTTAAGCTATAAAAAACCCCATGCCAAAGTGTGGGCCTGCAGATTTGTCACTGTAGCCAGCCATGGGGACCCTGGGTGGTAGATGCTGATGTAGAGAGGAAGTCACAGTTAAGTTTGGTAATGGCTACCTCCAGCAGCATGGGAAAAGGACCCTCACTGTGGATGAGTGTCATCTCCAACCTATACCATTCTTTGATTCCATTCTTAATCTATTATCTGGAGCTGCTCTCAGGCTTCCAATGGCCAGTAATGATATGAGGATCTTCATGATAACTCGGGCTGGCATGTTCTCCTTAGAGAGGACACCCAGGATATTATCTGTCTGAATCTTTGACCAGCTCATGATTCTTCAGGTCCATATGGCTCTGTTTCAAGGCTGAATATGGTATCTGACCTGGGTGGGTACAGGTCGTTAAGGAGAGAAAACTGGACAAGAGGGTAGAGGTTGATCCTGTGTTTGAGGGAAAGGAGACTGGTTCTGAAAGAATAAATCAGAAATTGTCTAGAAGACTGTGGGATTTCCTAGAAGTTGATTGCTACTATCCATGGACAGGGCTGGCTGGCATCAGTGGGAGGCAAGGTACAGATAGATATATGCTAGTCAGGTATGCTACATCAGCTGGTGATGACTCCCCTATAGATGGTCATCTCCTCTTAACTACAGTCTGTTCCTCTTACGATTTCCTACTGAACACATGCTTATTGTTCATCCTTGTGATCAGAGTGTGGTTTTGGTAAACTGCATCTATATGAGGGTTTGATTCACCGGATAGTTATATGCATAAGATACTTTTTCAAAAAACTGACATGAAAGCACTCTATAAATTTGATTCATGTGTATATACAACTCTTTCTGAGTAGACTTAACTACAGGCTCTTTTGGGGTAAAAAAATGAGGTTTTGGAATAGCAGGCCTGTGGATCCAGCCTGAGACCACGGTACAGACACTAATCATAGCAGCCTCTGAGACTTCTCATAGTGACATCCTGGCATTATTTCTAAAATACACGTAATTTGAGGTTTTATTTATTTATTTTTTAAATTAATTGGAAAGTCTCACATTTCCGATCAACTCTGCATTGGCTGGGGAAGAATAAAACGTACAAGGCTTCTAACCAGCTATTAATTGGGATTTCGCTACAATTGAGCATGCATTCAGCAAATGGGGAGAGAGGGAGGAAGGATAAAGGGAGAGAAGAAAGGGGAGAGAAGAGGAAAAAGCGGGAGGGACTTGGAGAGAAGCCTTTTTCCTGAGAGCAGAGTCATTCTAGGATATCATGTGCAGCAAATTAAACGATCCTTCAGCAAGAATTTTGACAAGAAAATTTCATTAGGGATTTAAATCTCTATGGAAGCTCAACTTGCTGCATTAAGATATGAAAATTGTGCAAATATTGTTCCTTAGAATAATGTTTGCTGCAGGTCATTGGGCTTCAGTCAATGAAATTTAGAGAGATAAATGTCACAGTGGAGATAACTGGAGGAAGGAGGGGGAGGAAGGGAGAGCCCAGCAGTGGAATGCTCAGGCCCTGGAGTCATTTGGATCAGAAGGTAGATGCCAGCATTAACTAGCTGCATGACCTTGAGCAAGTTTATTTAACATCTCTGAGGCCCAATTTCCTCATTTATAAAATGTGAGCAGTTGCTAGGTAAGGCCCTTTGGCACAGTGACTGGCACGTGTGGGCTCTAAATACTTATTATTACTATGATCTTAATGATGAGTCAAGGAAGTGGGCTTATAGTGTTCATTTGGCAATGACTTCTTGTCAATTTCAGTGATAGGGGCTGTTAGGAATTACTATTGCCATTATTTGGGTGATCAGCCTGAGGCTCAGGGGCCAAATGAATCTGTCAAGGTCACAAAGGAGTGTTTCCAGCAGAATCATGCGTATGGATGCATGTGTTTTTCTCCCTTCGGCATATGTTCTGAAAACATCTGCAGAATGAATCAATGACTGTATAAATAATGGGAGGCATGCCTGGATGAATGGAATCATAATGCTTTTGCCATTTAAACTGTATCTCAGGGACTCACCCATTGGATTTCTTAGTGCTTTATTTTTTATTTTTTATTTCAAGACTTTCTGGAGTTTTATTCACATCATGATATTCCATTTTATAAGAAACAGGAGGAAAAGGGGGAAAAAATCATATACTTCCACCACAACCCAAATACTAAAATTCCCTTTCAGCATTTCAGTCTATGTTTGTTTGTGTGTTTTTTTTTACCTTTGGAATGTTCCTACTGCAATTTCATATGAAAATAATTTTCTATCTTGTTGTCTTACCTAAAGGAATATTTCTTACAGGTATCCTTTTAATGATTATTTATTTATTATTTTAAAGTTTTTAAGTTTTATTTACTTATTTTGAGAGGAAGAAAGAGCGTGAGCACAGAGGGGCAGGGAGAGAGAGACTCCTAAGTAGGCTATGCACTGTCAGCAGAGCCCTACATGGGGCTCAAACTCAGGAACCCCAGGATCATGACTGGAGCTGAAATCAAGAGTTAGCCACTCAACTGACTAAGCCACCCAGGCGCCCCCTAATGGTAATTTAATAGAGGATTATAGATATACCTTAGATATTTTACTTAAACATAGTTTTTCTGTTGGTTTTCAGAATGTGTCCATTTTTTCACTATTAGAAATACTGCCACACTAAATATTTTGTGCATATTAAGACCTAGATTTTTCAGACTTAGTGACTCTGATTATGAGATCAGTTTTCTTTGAGAAGCACAGTCCCTACGGTGGGTCTCACCCTCAATTTTGTAGAGATGAACCATGATATCTAAGTGGATGGCGAGGATCTGATTAGATTGTCTAAAGAGAGTTTATTTTGCCTATTTTGTACCTTATGCGAGCCCTGCCTCCATACCCTGCTCTCTGTTCTATAGATAGATATTCCCTGGCTACATATGAAAAGTCAAAGAAAGGAAAGAAAGAAGGAAGGAAGAAAAAAAGAAAAAAGGGAGGATGGGACAGAGGGAGGGAAGGGGGATAGGGAGGGAAGGGAAAGGAAGATGCCTCAAAGGAAGAAAGAAAATAATAAAGAAAAAGAATAAAGGCAAGGGGAGAACAGAAGGGAAGTAAAGAGAAGAGAAAGAAGGCAGAAGGGAGAACAGAGAGAAGCTAGACAAAATTAAAAAAAAAGAAGAAGAAGAAAGAAATCAGCAAGCCCATTCTTCCATGTTCTTTCTAATATTCCAAATCCATGTTTCTAACCACATCCATACATTTGAGAATTCAGCTTAACAAGCAACAAAATCACAAGATGGAATAAATATAATCTACTCTAGTAAATATCTCCTTTCAGGGTAATTCCTAGACACCAGCGCCTCACATTTAAGAGAACAGAAATAATCCATGGCTAGGGCACTTGCTAAATTTAGGAAACCTTCACATTTCTCAAGTAGAGCTGAATTTGAAAAGAAATGAGGAGTTTAGATTGCATGGTATCTTGCCAAGATAAGACTCAATTACATGAAATTAAACAAAACTTTTCCTTGTTAAAAAAATTTGCATTTACCTAAGGAATTGTAGTTGAAAATTAGGGGCAGGGGGAATGAAAATATGCATTTTGAGAAGATATTGAAAGATGGCTAGACATGTTCACCATACAGTAGTGTGAACACACACAGCAAGGCAAGCTGTCTGTCGTCAATAAACAATATTTGGTTGAAGTTTGTCTTATGCATGTTTGGTATTCAGAAAACTGTAACATTCTTAGCATCACTTTCAACAATAGCCAAATCATGGAAAGAGCCTAAATGTCCATCAACTGACAAATGGGTCAAGAAGATGTGGTTTATCTATACAATGGAGTACTACATGGCAATGAGAAAGAATGACATCTGGCCATTTCTAGCAACGTGGATGGGAACTGGAGGGTGTCATGCTAAGTGAAATAAGTCAGGCAGAGAAGGACATGTACCATATGCTTTCACTCATATGTAGAACAGGAGAAACTTAACAGAGAACCATGGGGGAAGGGAAGGGGAAAAAATAGTTAAGGAGAGGGAAGAAGGCAAACGACAAGAGACTCTTAAATCTGAGAACAAACTGAGGGTGGATGGGGGGTGGAGGAGAAGGCAAAATGTATGATGGGCATGGAGGAGGGCACTTGGGATCAGCACTGGGTGTTATATGGAAACCAACTTGATAATAAACTATATTGAAAAAAACCCCATAACATTGATTCTGTGATTTGGAAATGTCCGTCATTATCCTCACTGAACTAAACGGCCGATTCAGTAAAAACCCCCCTCCCATACTGGCAATTTAATTGAAGCAGTAACTGAAAGAGCAGACGATTATTTCCAAATAAAGCAAAACATTCATATTTGACTAGACTGGTCAGATTAGTATCAGATGTTACCTTTTACAGAAACGAATGACTAGCAAAGTGTCTTCTTTCACGAATGAAAAAAATCTCAACAGTACAGTAATCCATGATATGCAAATAGTATTCCTAAAAATGGGGTTTTCACAGTTGGAACACTTCTTATATAATTTTATATGCATAGTTTCTTTAGTAAGTACGGTAAAGGTTAATAGGTTTAATGTTCTCACAAATTCCCAGGCAAAGGGTAAGAACCAATATGATACTGTAGTTTCCATAACATTCTTTTAGGTAAATAATGAGCTGTGTTAATTTTCTCTTTCCTTGCTTTCATAATGGGTATTGGAGGGAGCCTGAAAGCTAAGGGAACAGGGATTGCTGGAGTTCCCAGTGTAGGTCAGCGGAGGAGCTGAATCTGGAAACCAGGTCCTGTCTTGGGAGAACACCAGACCTAGGCTTAGACCAAGTTAGTTCTGAACAAGCTTTGAATGTTAATGAGTGTCACCAGCTTCCGCTCTTGGCAGCTTTCCAAGACACACGACTGAAATACAGCCTTCAGCTGAGTTAGCAACCGTTGCTCAGAGTAAGGGCTGCCTACATATTGCATTAGAGAGAGAAGAAAAATGCTTGACCTACTTGGATCCGATAAGATGGAATCAGTTTTCGGCAGAAATTGATCACAACGGACTCCTTGGTAGCCTTCTTTGCACCTGAGAGAAAAGGATAAATGACAAACATACGTATGTGGTTGTGGAAGATTTCAACAAGCAAAATAGCCATCAATTACACAAATGTGAGAACAGTACATTCATGCTTTCGGATTGTTTGATTCAATTTTCTAACCCTGACAGGCAGATTTTAGAGTCTATTTATGTGCAAAAAAGAAAAAAAAACCAAAAACCAAAAAACAACCCAGCACTGCTTTGCTTTTATAGTTTCAGACGGAATATCTCAAAAGCAAATTGAATAGCATTTTAAGACAGCCCTCAGAGCAAATTCACATTATTATGTGAATAATAGTTATCTTCCTATTATAATTCCAAATGCAGATATATTCAGGTATTTTCTTTCTACAACACTCTAGTCTCTGAAAGACTGCAAATGCCCTTTTGGAAGCATCATATTTTAGGGGTCATTTTGCTTATAAAAATAATTTTCTAACATAAGCGATCAAGTCTCATCAGTAGATTTTGGCTACTGTTTATCTTCCTCATGCTTTATTAGTTTGTTCACTTGCTAATTTTACATTTTTTTAAACATAGCTACTTAATTTTTTTTTAATACTTTGTGTGGTTTTTTTTATTTTTTTTAATGTTTTATTTATTTTTGATACAGAGAGAGACAGAGTATGAGAGGGGGAGGGTCAGAGAGAGAGGGAGACACAGAACCGGAAGCAGGCTCCAGGCTCTGAGCTAGCTGTCAGCACAGAGCCTGACGCGGGGCTCGAACCCACAAACGTGAGATCTGACCTGAGCCAAAGTCGGAGGCTTAACCGACTGAGCCACCCAGGCGCCCCTAATTTTTTTTTCTAACATAGCTATTTTTCAAGTCAGCATAGCTAAACGCTTGGCCAGAAATAACACCATTTATTTTAGATCTGGTAAGACCTGAAAGGCATCTAACTCAATGTGTGTCTTCTCTAAACTCCTATTTTTCCCTTCTCGTTCTTCTCTTTTATATTCACAAACGTGCAAAGCGCCTGTCCT
>NC_043701.1:142381386-142406723 GCF_006229205.1 Suricata suricatta | reverse complement strand
ATGACAGAATTTATAAAATTTTAAAAGTACATGTGTAATCTTCAATGGTAAATGTTTTTAGAAAAGAGCAAATCTTCTTTAACCAGGTTAATATTTCTATTTTTTCTACTCTGCATTCTTTCAAAGCTCCATTCAATTCAGCCAGTCCCTTTCCTATGAATTTCTTTATCCCTCAGAAACATTGTATCACAGTGATCATAGTTAAAATTCCCAATACTCCCTGGCGGATTTGCAGGGAAGTTTTAATTCTATGACTGGACGACATAAGAGCAGGGGGCAGGCTCAGGACAGGAGATACCAAGGTTGACAAATAGTTGTGTAAAGAAAATGGAAGACTTATCAACAGTGAAACAACCATAAGACATGCCTAGTCTGCAAGAGCTAAGAAACTTTACCTTGAAAAAAGAATTTGTCATAAATTCTGGGTTTCTCTACTCTGTGGTGAAGGAGCTGTCATTTCTGAACCCGGTAGTTCTTGATCATGTGTTTTGCTTTGTTTATTTCCAATTTTAAAAGGAAGTAGGGAGACAATGTCGAGGGGACAATGTCCAAAGTAAGGACACCAAGGGAGAGGCTGAAGGGAGATTGTGTCAGGGGTAACTATGGATAAGAGAGCCCGGCCTGGCAATGAAGTTGGGGGAAGAGCTTGAGCCTAGTATCTCTGCTGGTCAGCCTCGGCGCCAAATCACAAATCGGAGTCTTGGCTGTCTGCAGGGATAGGGCGCGCTGTGTAGTTTCCAATGCGGCATCTCTTTTTGTACATTTGTCATTCTTCCAGCTTGGTCCTCGCCCTCAACCCCCATCCCACTTGTTCATCTGTATCGAAAATAACAAGCTCTCCCTTCGATTCATGTTTCCTCTTCTATATTATCCCTGAGAAAGAGCCCAGTTTTAGTGAAAAGTCTTAGAAAGCAATGCTTGGGCAAAAGAGAAGAGACTGATACCAGCAAAGATGAGAGAATACAACATGCATGACTGTTGGCTGGATTTGAGTACTTGCTTTGTCTGGTGTGGTAAAAAAGAAGCATTCGACACATCCACCCAGCCTGGATGTGAAGGACTCAACAAAGAGATGTTTAAGATGGTCAGATTACTTAATAAAGTTCCTGCAGAAATCAGTATCCTTTGGCCAGCTAAAAGTGATCACCATAGGCATCAGCCCACACTGCTAACTTCAGACCATTCTTTCTCCTCTCTTACAATTTTCCATGCCAGTTTATTTCTTGGAACCCATTTCTTGAATAACACCTAAACTAGAGCTAATCATAGTAGTGACTCTGAGTGAAAACTAACGAACTCTCATTTGTGACTGATGGGCTCCCTACATTTCCAGATGATGATTCCATTTTCCCTCTTTTGTTAGTTAGAAGAAAAAAAAAACAAGACAAAACAAAACAAATAGACTGAAAACTGTCCCACTGAGGGAACTGTTCTAGCTTCTTATTCCTAATGGTTTGGTTTCTTGGTCATTTACTCATTAATAGAAAATGTCATCATTGTTTCACTCCCTTGTTCTCTATTCCTACTCTGTCTTGATTGTCAGGGTGTTGATTATGTGCATGGATGGTCCAGCTAATACACGGTCTCTTAGTACATGTCTTCCTCTTGTTTATCATAATGATTCATAGCATTGAGTTTATAGTCTTGCTTCTCTGCTTAGTCCTTGCAGAGATCTTCTTTATGCAAATCAGTTAATAGCCTAACTGTTCCCTAGTTTCAACCTGAATAAAATGGAAGTGATACCAGGAAAGAGAAAAATAAACAAGCACACATAGTTGATATTCTTTACATACATTTTGGCCATTTTTATGACTAGCGACCTTATACCTAGCATATCTGCAAAGGCACATTTGACATAATCTATAGAGAGAAATGTATGAAGGATAGAAAAAAGTTCAAATGTTTGCTTCAATCCCTGTGTAGTGCCTGGTCTCTGCATACATTTTAGAGAGAGTTTGCATGCTTTCTTATTGGCAACTTGGTTTTAGACACAGAATTTAAACTACCAGAAATCAATTAACTTCACAAGAGAAAAGGTGGCAAACTGTGTGGGATGTTTCCTGCCTGTATCAGCTTATATTCATAAAAAACCTGACAATTACCCTTTGATGTTACAGGGAAGTAGACACTTTGTCAGTGATATACAAGTCTGCCAATTTTAAGGAGCCTATTAAACACTGATTTGAAAAAAGACTAAACCTTCCAGGTATTCTTCGCTATCTCCTGCCAATTCTCTTCAGCCTCAATGTCAGACCTTGGTTGGGGAAAACGGAAAGATCATCAGGCATTTAAACTTTACATTTTAGAGGCAGGGTAGTTTGGAGCACTGCCTGGTTTTAAATCCAGAATAGGCTATTTGCTAGCTATTTGGGCTTCTGTGCCTCCTTTCCTTCATCTATAAAATGGAGATGGTATAGTAGTTCTATCCTAGAATTATCATTAAGAATAAATTATATAATACCTGTGGTTCCTAGTAAATACTCAATAAATGTTAGTTTTTTAATATTCTTTGTGAAATCATCATCCAAGCTTTTCAAGCAAGGAAACAGATTCCAACACTTAAGTATCTTGTCCCCAAATCTCATGTCGAGTTAAGTATTTGAACTAGAGGCAGACTCAACCGGGGATGGCTTTAAAGTCCTCACTTGATCTGTGACACTTTCTGACATTCTTCAGGGAAAATTGGTAGGTACATAAACCATTTTATACCCAGCTACCTTTCCCAAGATTAGTATTTGAACATATGGCCCAAACATCATGAACTAAAGCCATGATCAATAAGACCTAGATTTGTAAGTTATTATCCAATCTCAAAAACGTCTTTATGCAAATCATGTCACAGAAACCAGTCACTGATTTAAAGGCAAACTTCCTGAGCTTCATGTTAAGTTAAAAGTAAATCATGCACTATGGCATAGGGAGACTCTTCAGGAGCACTACTATTAAAAAATGATATTGAAATCTATTGACTTCAGACTAATTCTTGATTTCAGTTTGCATTTAAAAATCAAAACTAAAACAACAGCACAGAGAATGGAGTTTCAGCAGGGCAGGTGAATTGCCCAGCATTGAGGAGATGGGGCGTACAGGAGCCAGAATTCCTCACCAGGTCTCCATCGACTGCAAATGGGTGTTGTGGGACCAGACACTTTTCTAGATAAGGATCTTCAGCCTCGAGTTATTAGCTCAAAAGTTATTAATGGTGTTAGAGCACATTGCTTTCCTTGCCACCCACTGCAGAAGCTGGGATCTAGGTCTGGGTATGGAGAATGTTGTGAAACTGATTCATGTGTAAATTTCTTGTAGTTGAATGTAAGATTTAATTAAGTGGTCTTATTTAAAAGAAGTACTAATTAAGACAGCAATATCTTTAAGTCAACCAATTGGAATTACAATTACTACAAATTAGCTGTAGGTACAGCCTTTCCAAAATCACTTCAGCTATTATTGGGGAAGAAATCGGAATTGCATGATTTTAAACTGCAAATTTTTGAACTTATGAAGATTCTACAATGTATTATCGATAGCTTTCAAAAATATCACCAATATCATGGTCGAGGCAACTGCTGCTTATAATGTCATTCATCTGACAACTAGAATGTTTCTTGCTAACAAAGTTGTATACTCAATCTTAAGAAAGTGTAGACATTAAAGATTTATTTATTTTTTAATGCTGCTTTAGCAAAGTTTGAATTCAAAAGTAGATGGAGGCAAACTATTTCATCATACGACTGCTAGGATTTCAGACATGAATCTGAAAGCATCTGCTGAAATCCAGGGTCTGTGCTGCATTCTGTTAATATTTGAGGCTTAAAGATGGAGATGAAAAGAATGATTGCAAGTCTGAGAATTTTACACCCCCCCCCCCACACACACATACATATATAGCAAATGTCTGTTTACCACAACACAAGTTCTTCTCAACCATGTATTGAGTATTAGGGGCTTGTTTCCAGCAGCCGCCCATATACTCCATGGGCCAAATCACTATCAGAGAGACAGCAACTCTCTGGCATCAAGTCATTTTACTCTGATATATGGCAATTCACTTTTGGACAATCAGCGGCTGAGGAGTTCATTCTGAGTAAATGTTTTAGCCTTTATAGAGACTTCTGCCCTGATTTGGTCAAGAGCTTCAGGCTTATAATCTCATTAACAAAATTAATGCACAGAACATGGCATAAAGGTACTACATGGGTTAGGGTGCATAGCAATATTATTCAAAGCAGCTATGTGAGCTGAAAACATTATTTTATCTAATTTAGCTTTGCTATTAGCACATCTAAAATAAGCCAGATCTCTTTTTAAACTAAAAAGGTAAATAAAGGAGTAATACATTGGCCCTCTCAGGAAGACTTCCTATTTCACTGTCACATTAGAGGTACTAAAATATGAATTGCCCTTCTCAAGAACAAAAGGATTGCCTCTCATGATGGCAAGAGGGTGGAAAGAGTTTTGCCCCATCAATTCAAATTGATTGAGAAAATGCTACATTACTAATTTCCTAGTAAACACAAAATCTATTTTGACAAATGTGAGATTCTAGTTTTCAAGGGAGGTAGCCTGATATGGTAGAGGAGGCATGCTCTCTGATGTAGGATAACCCCCAATTTTGCCACATAGAAGTGTGACAGAGGTCTGTGACCTCTCTAAGGTCTCAGGTGCTCATTCCTGTCTTAATTGAGTGCATGCTCTGGGCACATGTGCACACAGACACAGACACATGTCATCCCTATTCCTTGAAAAATATGCCTAATGATCAGAAAATTTAGGCAGATAATTTAAGTCTTAACATTAAAGTCAGCAGAGTGTCAGCTACTCTCCCCTACTTCTTTAGTCAACTGAAGATTCCCATGGCTGCCTTCACTATTTCCCAGCCAAGAGTGGAATGGGATTTACTGTCACATACACTCCCTATGATTCTTCTTCATTATTTTTACTGAAGATGTTATAAGATTGAAAAGCCAATCACAGACTGTCTCTGATGCTTCAAGTCCAACATCTGCAGATTCTTTCACTTGTCTCTACTTGCTTGGAAGTAGAAAAGTAATTAACTCACATGTCCAGAGTAGTCAACGGAAGAAAGGTAATGATCATCTTTGTCCGCTCGTAGTTCAGCAAGAAATATACAACTTAGCCAGAATAAAACATTCCAATGTGACTCCATTAGTCAGCTTGGGCAGCCAGCATAAAGCATCACAGACTGGGTGATTTAAACAAATTATTTTCTCACAGTTCTGGAGTACCAAACTCCAAGATCAAGGTGCCAGCCAGGTTTATGTGCAGTGAGGGCTCTCCCATTGGGTTGCAGATAGCATCCTTCTCACTGGGTCCTCACACGGTGGAGACAAAGAGCTCAATGCCTTTCTTTTTCTTTTTGAATTTTGGATAAACAACAATGTTTTATATAAGAGTGTCTCATATGTAATATTTGGGACACACATATACCAAAAATGTATTCATTCTTTACCCAAACTTTAGATTGAACAGGGTGTCCTGTATTTTAGTCACTAGATCTGGCAACTGTAACTATGTGAGAGCAAAAGAATCTGAGTCATAAGAGAAATAAGAACCATCACCAAGAACACCTAGATTAAGGTTAATGTATGACATTTTTGTTATAACTATATTTTGTGATAAATTTATCAATCTCTTGGTCTTTTTAATTTTTAAGATGTTTTTTAAAATTTATTTTTGAGAAAGAGAAACAGAGCATGAACAGGGGAGGGGCAGAGAGAGAGGGAGACATAGAATCTGAAGTAAGCTCTAGGCTCTGAGCTATCAGCACAGAGCTGGATGGGGGACTGGAACTCATGAACTTTGAGATCACGACCTGAGACAAAGTCAGATGCTTAACAGACTGAGCCACCTAGGTGTCCCTAGCAATCTCGTGTTTTAAGGATAAGGAGCCTGAGCATTCTATATTTACTTCTATCAACCATACATGGGGCATGAGCTTACAGTCTAGAAGGGGAAAATACAAATTTCAATAGTTAGCTCTTAAATGGCCAAAGCATTGAGAAAATACAAGAATGTGATGAAGAGCAGATAAAGTGACCTTGTTTGTATATATTAGGTGCCCATTTGCGACGTGATGGTGTGAACCACTAGCTACTACTTTGCATCAATTCTGAATAAATTGTCTGAGTGTGCTGGCCAGCAGCCCACGTGAGGCCAAAGGAAGAGGACCCCTCCTCCTGCTTCATTCTACATCTCACCTTCCTCAGTACAATTTTTAAATTGAGGCGCATACATGTCACAGCCTTTGAAAAGCAGTGAACACAGATGAGTAGCATAAAGCAATGATAACTTGAAATTCAAAATAAAATAGAAGATAGGACCCTTCTGGAGGACTGTGAGGTCCTTTCTGGAATTCACGGTTGTCAGAAGGTAACAATGAGAGAGTATGTTATCAACAAGAGATCAAAGAGGCCAGCCTTGTTCCCTGCCGGGGCAGTGGTGGTGATTCCCTGCAGCAAAGCAGTACACAGCTTGATAAGGAAGAGTGAAAAGAAAATAAATCTGAGAGATAAATCTTATTTAAAAGGCATCTTTATGATTGGCATTATAAAGGAGAGAGGGAGCTCATTAGCAAATGAACTGATAAAACCACTCACAGCGTGCTTCAAAAAGAAGTAGTAATAATTATTGTCTCTCTAAGAAAGGGGGCAAAATATCCACACAGTGTCATTCACAAATCCTTTTACAGACATCACAGAGCAAGCTGCAAAAAAGTCCCACAGCTTTCTGATTTAATTACCTGGAGACAGCCAGGAAAGACTTTTTACAGTTCACACGCCTGGATCCTAGAAGGTTCTACATGAAACATGATTTTTTTAAAGCCATTTTAGAGACCCCTAGAGTTTGCTGAACCTCATTCAATGGCATAATTGTCCCTGCTTCTCCCAGGATATTGTACAATCGACTAACGGTGCAGCATTTCTGCCGGCAAAAGGAAGTGGGCAGCTTTGATCAGAATTCACAATAATATATCTCCCTTGTGTGATAAATGATTTACTGCTGAGGATAAATGGATATAATCTTTCATTATGTATGACATTCATCAGCAACAAGGAAGCTTTGGACTGAATGGAAAGTGATTTCATATTAAAAGCCTCATGCAACTCGGACTGGGATGAAAGTGAGGTCTTGCCTTGAAAAAAAAAAAGTGGCACAGGCTTATAGGTTTAAATGGATTCTCAGTCAAATATAATCATTACTCTAAGTTTGGAAATCTGTTAGGAGGAAACCGGGGTATTATGTGACTAGGTCAACCTCAATTTTGCACAAAAAGCCCCATTTCTTAACCACAGTATTCTATTTACTTAAATGTGTCATTAAGACCAACTCCGAGAACTGAGAATAGTGAGAGAAGCAGGTAGGGAGGGAGAGAGAGAGAGGAGGTGCCCTGTGGTGTAAATGACTTAAATTTCCATTATCATAGAGAGTCAAGGCACCATTTCCAAAGCAGATAAATCAAGATAGAGAGGCTTAGTATATTATTTAGAGATCTGAAGTTAACAACTAGAGAAATGCCAAACGCAAATGGTTTAATAAACTTGCCTGTGTGTTTGGGGAAGGAGATGCAAGCTCAGGAGTAGAGGAATTGGTGTTCAAGGATAAGAGCAAGGCTAGTGGTTTTTCATCTTAAGCTCATTGGTATATTTAGTTAAAAAAATACACTTGGATGATGAAGCAATTTAAGTATGGCAAATCATTTTATTTTAAAAAATGATTCCAGTTCTTTGCATCACTCTTTATGACCCAGTTATAAGATCACATCTTTATTTGATTTTCAGTAATAAGAATTTCCCAATACCATAGCATATTTTAGAAGCACAAAGATGTAACATGAAAGACAATGGGAAGAGATGATAAGATAAGCCACAGACTGAGAGAAAATATTTGTAAAAGACACATCTTATAAAGGACTGTTATCCAAACTATGCAAAGAACTCTTAGTATCTAGCAATAAGAAAGCAAACAATTAATTAAAAAATGAGCCGAGGACCTTAACAGACATTGCACCAAAGAAGATAGGCCTATTGCAAACAAGCCTATGTAGAGATGCCCCACATTATATGTCATCAGGGAAACGTACATTAAAACAACAATGAGATACCACTACATACTTATTACAATGGCCAAATGTAGAACACCGACAATGTCAAGTGCTGGCAAGGTAGTGGAGCAATAGGAACTCCCTTTCATTGCTACCACATTTGCAAAATGGTACCCACCACTTCTGAAGACAGTTTACTAATTTCTTACAAATCTGAACATGTTCTTACTATATGACCCAGAAATCATGCCTCTTAGTGTTTACCAAAGGGTGTTGAAAACTCATGTCCACACAACAACCTTGACACAGATGTTTATAGCAGCTTTATTCCTAACTGACATAGCCTGGAAATAACCAGTATGTTCTTCAGAAGGTAAGTGGGTGAATAAAATCATGGTACCTCCAGGCAATGGAATAATATTCAGGGCTAAAAGAATTGAGCTATTAAGCCATGAAAAGACATGAAAAAAATTAATGCCTATATTAAGTGAAAGAATTCAATCTGATAATGCTACATACTGTATGATTCTAATTATATGACACAATGAAAAAGGCAAAAACTCTTAGACACTAAAGAGATCAGTGGTTGCCAGGATTTGTGGGGTGAGAGATGAATAGGCAGAGCACAAAGGAGATTTAGGGCAGTGAAAATGCTCTGCCTGATACCATAATGATAGATGCATGTCATTATATATGTGTTCAAACTTATAGAACGTACAACACCAAGAGTGAGCCCAATGTAAACTATGGACTCTCTGTGATTATGGTGTGTCACTATAGGTTCATCAATAGTAAACATGTACCACTCTGGTGGGACATGTTGTTAACAGGGCAGGCTAAACATGTGCAGGGCCAAGAAGTATATGGGAAATAACTGTGCCTTCACTTTGGTATTACTATGAACCTAAAATTTCTCTTAAAAAGTAAAATGTTAATAAATATATATATATATTTGTTATGTATAAATTTATTTGATAAACCACTAAATAACAAAAATTAAAGAAATCATAAATTAATAAATGATAAAAAAGAGTCTGTTATAACTACCTCATTTTATGGAGGACCATATTATAAGACAAATATGGGGACTTGCCTAAAACATCAAAGGTCATACGAGGTAGAACAGGAATTAGAGCCCATGGATTCTGTTTCTAAATCCAGTGTTCTTAATATTTTCTCTTAAAAAAGCAAAACTATTCCTAAATCCGCATGCCATTCTTAATATCAAACTTTTCACAGTCTTTTCGGTGAAAGCCTATGTTTTACTGAAGATCAGTCAACACAATTCAACTGGCTATAGTTCTGGCAACCAAGCAAGGTCAAAAAGAGGTGGCAATATCAACGTCACTAGCATGGACAAGAATGGATAGTAAAATATATTCTAAAACTGCATGTCATATGGAAATCAGAATAATAACACAAAAACATGAGTAAGAATGGATGGGTAAGCTTAGAGATGGAATTTCTAATAGTGATATGGATAAGATTCTTGACTTGTAATTACAACAAAGAAAAATGCAACCTGGTACAAGTAAGATGACAAAATTAAGTAGATATAGATATCCATAGATAGTAAATTCAAAATAGAATTCAAAGGAATATTATTTAACTGGAGTGTTGGCAAGCTAAAATGGCAACTTGGGTAAGCAGTGACTTGAAATCAATAAAACATTATGACTAGTTTTGAAAAGCAAAAAAATAATAAATAAAAATGTTTGAGACAGATTCTGCTAATCAGGTTATAGGTGACATATTTGATATTCCTATATGTGTTTGCCCTAGGAATAAGAAATCAAAAAGGAAGTGCTATCAGAAAGTACTTCCACATCTTGTAATGTAACAGATGAAGAGGGATCTAGCTTTCCCCAGGATCTTCTCTACTCAGGACACAGTGCTGGGATCTTTACAAAGATTAGACAAAGGAATCCTCATAAGACTGATAAAAAGGAGATGTGGGTACCACTGTTTTAAACATAAGAAGATTGAAATTGAGAGAAATAAATTTCTGTGTCCCAGGGCACAATGGAAAGCATGTGCTGGAAATTGTATTTGACATCAGTATAAATTGATGCTGGAGACAGTGGTTATTTCTTTATTCCATGTTGTTCTTGACCATTCAGGTAATGTTATGGATATTTTTAAAGTGCTCCATTTCATTATTAACTATCTTCTGGTGAAGAGACGCCCTATCATTGTATACTTTTATTCAGATAAAGATAAAAGTGAAACTAAGAGTCTAATGATTTGTCCACAGTTATATAATGGCAAAATGTAATTAATCTGAAAAAGTCTAAAAGAAAATACAATGATATTTAATATGACTTTAGACTTAATAGTATTGTCATACTCCAACTTTTCAATTCAAATGTTCACTCAAAACTGAATAAACTGAGAAAGAAAGAGGTGGCATATATGGAAACAGAAACCTCCTTAAATACTGAAAATAAGGATATTTAGTAGAAAATTGGGCAAGTGAAGGGTGAAAAGCTAAACAGAGGACAAAAAGGAATAGGCAACAGCATGAAATCACTGTCACCCACCCAGGCTGATGGGACAAAGAGTCTGAGTCAAGGCAACCAAGACCAATCTCTGGGGTCTATCAGACAGGAGCTGGAACCCTAAATGAACTTAGCTTCTGCCGAAAATAAACAAAGAAAATAAAAAGCTGAGACAGAGATAGGGAATAGAGTCCTGCCTTCAAATTTAGTGCCTTCCGTGGGCCAACCCCACTCAGGAGCCATTGGTCAAGAGAGCCTGGGAAATGTAACTTCCTGAGATGGGGAGAGGTCAGGAGAAGGGCCAGGGTGTGAATTCAGGAGCAAACAGGTACCTGATCAGCAGGTTTGGTCATATATGATACACACTCTACGTAGCACACAATAAGGTGCATATCTATGCACCTACATCTCCGTAATACAAGCTCCCCATGCGCCTTTTGTAAACACCAGCAGCAAAACTCCCTTTCCCCAATCTTTCTAGATAACAGAGATCTCACTGAATCTATAAAAGGCATCACAGCAGGCCTCTGCATCTGTCCTCATTAGGAATCTTCACTCCTTCTTCTAACTGGCACCCACCTCCACCACACTCACATGTGCGCAGGCGCCAACACTCACATTCACACCCTGCTCACAGTTCCTCGGGGAAAGTAATTTATCCCTCTGGGCACTCATTTCCTTTTCTGCCAACAGGGCTAATCGCCCTGGCCTAGTGCACAAAGGAGAGCGTGCCTATTAATTACTTAAAGCTCATAAACTCTTTTGAAGATAAAAAGCTCTGGTTTTCTTATTCTGTTCCTGGGCTTCAAATAAAAAAGCTATATTATATAAAGGTTTCTGGGGGATTTATTACCAGACCTCTATCTGAAAAAAAGTCACACCACAATTACAACTTTAATGACCTACTCCGAAACTTCCCAAGGCTACAACATAATTAGCCCATTTCATAATTAGTACTTAAAAAAAATAATTTGTCAGAAGTAAATAAGAAGTGACTGAGGATCCTGAAAGTCATCTAGATTATTTGATGTGGAAAAGGGGAGGGGTCACATTTATCCAGTCTGTGTACAGTTTTCTAGATTCTGAGCTAGACAATTTACATAATTACTGGACCTATATATCCCACCCCATATTGTTAGGCCAGCACTGTTTTATTTGTACCTTTAAAGGTGAAAAGAAAAGGGATTTGAAATGATTAAGTAACTTGATCAAGTCAAAAGCTCATAAGGTTTGAAGTTATGATTTGTATCTGGGGTTTTTTGCCTATAACTCTTCATTGCTGAATATTTGAAAGCTTGTAAATTACTTTTCCTTTGCCCACAGCTGTCAACTCATATATTAGAACCTTTAGTGCCAATAGTAACCTTTGCTATGAACGAGATATAGATAGTGAACGTGAAGGAGAAATAATCAGAATCAATAAGAAGGTTGCCCTGTTCTTGGAATATAAAAACCACACCTAAAACCTAATTGTCCTTTAATAGGGACAATGCATATTTAGGGGAACATGTTGGTGACATGTAGAATGGAGGATAATTTCCTTTGAGAGAGTGCTGTGGTTGTTATCCCTAGAGGACAGCTAGCATGGGATTCTACGTCTGGTCTTTTTCTATGGTCTTGATGGAGACAAGGATCTATAGGTGAGCAGAAAGACTTGTTAACAGATCATACAGAAATGGAATGTTGCCCCAGAGGTCTGAGAACCACTTAGCTGAAAAATTCAGTATTCCTGTACACTTAAATTAGTCAAGATCCACTCTGTTTGGAGATTATGTGAGAGCTTTCTCTTATGCATGATCTGATGCCTTTCTATAAATGAATGACATTGGATGAAAACATTAAAGAAGCAGAAAATGACAAAAAATTTGCCTAGAGAGCATTCCATCTTTAAAAATCATGATCATTGTTTGGTACAAGACGTTATTTACTTAATACAAGCTTAAGGTTTAGGATCGCCCCTTAAATGGACCAAAATGTTTCTAGATGTAAAACTTGTTTATAGTTTTATACAGTTCTACATTTTTAAGGTATTTATTTCCTTTGTCTTGATTAGGATTTGGTCTTGAATTTAACTCACACAAACCAATGAAAGAATTGCTAAAAGACAAGTTGTAATTTAAAAATATGTGATTTTGTAGTAATAAATATATTTTCATTGGTGAAATAGAAACCATTATACTCAATAAAAATGGTTTTAAAAATATTTGGTTTTCTATTTCATAATTTTGAGCATTTATATTCTAGTGTTCAAAGCTTTTCAGTTTCCTGTTACAGAATAAGTTATTTTGGGGTCCAGTCCACTAGTTGCTCTTTACAGGACTTTTTAAATTATATGTAGACAACTTTGCCTTCGGTGGGGATCACTTTCCCCCCTAATTCTCTTTCTATGCTGTTAGTAGGTGTAGATGTGAGTATGTGTAGAAAAGATACAGAGTAGTAGACTTGTAATGGATACACAGTGTGGGAGTCTCTAGGACCCATGATTTCTTCCTAATGACTTTCTTCAATAATTATGTGCCTGTCATGAAATGAATCAGAGCCTCATTTTTGTTTGGACAAAGAAAAGTTAATTTTATCAGGTGTCACTGAATCTCACTTCATTTTTTGTTATAATCAGCAGAATACTCCGAGTCCTCTGTGTCTACACCTCTCTTGGAGGACTTCTGTTGGGCAGCCGATCATCTAGAATTCTGTGTGTTCTGAGTCTCATCACCAATGCTATCATGAAGAAAACTGTAAGTGATCTCTCTCACTCTCTCTGAGGTTCCCATCTGCCTTAACAGACCATAAGTCTTAGATACGTAGAGGTGTGTGTGTTGTCATGTGAAAGCAGTTGTCTATATATATATATATATATATAGGGTGTGTGTGTGTGTGTGTGTCTGTGTGTGTGTCTGTGTGTGTGTCTGTGTGGTGTGGAGGTCAGGTGGGAGAGAGCTGGGACTGGAGGCAGGAAACCCAGCTTGAGATAACTGCAGGTTCTCCACAGAATATAAGGCAGTGATCTTATAGTTCCCCATCCACCCTGGAAGCCAGAGGCACACAGACTCCCACTAGCTCTTTTTTCTTTCTTTGTTTATTTATCTTTGAGAGGCAGAGAGAGAGAAAGAGAGAGGGAGAGAGAGAGAGAGAGAGAGAGAGAGAGAGACAGAGAGAGAAAAAGAAAGAGAGAGAGAGAATGTGAGTGGGGGAGAGTCAGAGAGAGAGAGGGAGACATGGAATCCAAAGCAGGCTCTAGGCTGTGAGCTGTCAGCATAGAGACTAATGTGGGCCTGAACTCACAAACCGTGAGATCATGATCTGAGCCTAAGACAGATACTTAACCAACTGAGCCATCCATGCACCCCTATTTTTATTTTTTGAAACTATACTTTACATGTTACATTAATTTTATAATCTAAAATTATGGTAGGATAATAATATTTCTTCTTAGAATACACACAGACTTAATACTACCTCCATTTACAAATCTACCTTAATACTAAATATCCAAAACATTCTCTATTCTACTTGAAGTCCTCCTGTGGTTGTTTCCTATATCACTATTCTGCCAATTAATCAGATTCTGGTATTGTTTCTACAGAATTGAATTTATATCAGAACAATCTCAAGTTCACTTTATGTTTATTTACATCAATACCTTCCCGTGACATGGTCTCTAGTTCATGCAAAGATTTGACATATTCTCTAAAAAATAATAATAATGGGTGGCTTAGTTGGTTAAGCATCTGACTTTGACTTTGACTCAGGTCATAATTTTATGAGTTAGAGCTTGAGTTAGAGCCCCAAGGTGGGCTCTGTGCTGACAGCTCAGAACATGGAGCCTGTTTCAGGTTCTCTCTCTCTCTCTGCCTTTCCCCACTGTCTGGCTCTCTCTCTCTTTCTCTCTCTCTCTCAAAAATAAACAAACATTAAAAAAATTTTTAAATGAAAAAATAATTATAACTAATGTTAACTGAACATTTGGAATGGCAATGGCAACAAGACAGACATTTTATATATATTATCTTTAACCCTCTCCTCTGTGATGTTCCATTTTGATTCCTGTTTATTTATTGAAGAAACCCAGGCTCAAATGTCTATATTTATATATAGGAATGACAGCCAGAAAGAGCAAAAATAAATGCACCACTGTGGAAATTAAGTAACGCATTTTCTGTCACTCTTAACACTCAAGTAGAGGTGGGATGACAAGTTGTCCAGGATGCCATCAAAAAGAGTCAAGATTCACACCTGGATCTCTTTATCCTATTTTCTTTCTCCTGAACCCTACTGAAAAATTCAGTCTCCCTCTTTACAAACGAAACACTGGTGATGATGGGGGAGGACGTACAGAAGTGCTTCTCCAGTCTATTTACTATTCAGAAAACAAAAGTTGAACTCCTGCAGTAAAAAGGCTATATTTTAGTTTTTGTTTTAATTTTTTTAACATTTATTTAGTTTTTTGAAAGACAGAGAGAGACAGATGATAAGCAGGGGAGGGGCAGAGAGAGAGGGACACACAGAATATGAAGCGGGCTCCAGGCTCTGAGCTAGCTATCAGCACAGAGCCTGACATGGGGCTCGAACCCACGAACAGTGAGATCATGACCTGAGCCAAAGTTGGATGGTCAACCGACTGAGCCACCCAGGCGCCCCTAGTTTTCATTTTAATGTTTAAGAACATTGAGTCAGAAATACCATAAAATATAGTTAATAGATATTAATAATCAAGAGATGGGGATTCTCCACTGTGTCATGTCAATGAGCCACTAATTTGATTAGTAGGCAAAAGAGTCCTTTAAATACACTTGAATTAGTCATATAAATAAGAACCATATGCAATGCTGATTAAATTCTTTTCTGATCTACCACAATGTTCTTCCTGTTAGACAGCAATAAACATTGATCCCTGTTAATCCTTGGCAATTTTCTTACCTTGCGTGAAAACCTGACTTTTAGAAATTAGGGCACGACCCATCCACAGTCAGGGATAATCAAAGGTAATCATAGTTAAACTGAAAAGGGTAAGCGATCTTTTATATAAGACCAACAGTTCATGTAAATCAGAAGAAAAAAAATCAGGGGCACCTGGCTGACGCAGTTGGTTAAGCCTCTGACTTCGGCTCAGATCATGATCTCATGTTCGTGGGTTGGAGCCTCCTGTCAGGCTCTGTGATGGCAGCTCAGAGCCTGGAGCCTGCTTTGGATTCTGTCTCCTTCTCTCTCTGATCACCACCCCCCCCCATGCTCTGTCTCTCTCTGTCTCAAAAATAAATAAAACATAAAAAAAAGAAAGAAATCAGTGTTGTTTTTTGATGAATAATAAAAATAACTCAAAGAAAAATAATGAAGAAGCATGAGATGTGGTTACTTCCACAATATGCTTTTCTTTTTCCCTAAAACAGAGCTGGTCCTGCAGGAGCTCACAGCTGGTGTCCTCGTGTGGGAAGGAGCTTCCGCTTTGTCAGAGGAGCACTCCAGTTTCATTTGCAGGAGAAACACACAGTTGAAATGACTGCTGTTTTCCAGAGGCAACTATCAAGAGGCAGAATAAGAAACAGACCTAATCCATGGCAAACCCGAGTGTTGCCATGCTCATTTTGAGTTGGTTTGGTGCAGAGCCCCAGGTTTAACACTAGTCAGTCTTAAAATATAATTTATTTTTTCACGAGGAAGTCCATTGTGGTCCCTAATCCTCAATTAAATCCTAAACCCTTAATTATTAAAAAAACACCATGCTATAGTATGGACTTGATAAATTCTCTGTGACAGTAGTCTTTGGGATACTTCAGCACTCCTCATACTCATTGCATTGAGAGGACAGTTAGTTTGAGAGAAATACTCATTGTCATGAGTGTCGTCTCCTTGAATGGGTCCAACATCCTTCCAGTTGCTCAGACAACAAAACTTTGGCAGCGTCCATGACTCCCCTCTTCTCTCACACTCCTTATCCAATGGCAAGAAATATTTTAGGTGCCACCTGGAACTATATGTAAATCCTGTCTCTTCCCTCACCAATAGGGTCTCAAATCTTCCTTGGATTACTGATATAGCCCTTCGTCTGGTCTCCGTACTTCTGCCCTGGCACCCCTGTGTTTACTCTCAACACAAAAGTCAGATAAGCCTTTTAAAATATAAGTCACATCATGTGATAAGAAGCCACATTATCCTCAGAGCAACTCCCAAGTCACGGTAATGAAAGAGAACATCCTTTTAATGACCAACAAGGTCCTCCTGTCCTCCTGGCCCCCCTCTAACATGTCTTTATGACTCTAAAGGACCATGCCACTCTAGCCACAACTGCCTCTTTGAAGTTCATCAAGCACATCAGGAACACCCTTGGATTCCCTGTGCCTGGGATGCTCTTCCAGGCATCTTCATAGCAAACCCACTCATGTCCTCAAGACTTGGATCCAATGGCACGTTCTGAGTGAGCCCTCACTTGACCACCATAACCTGCCTCCCATCCATAACCCCAGGCTCTCTCCTCCTCTACTTTTGTTCCCAAAGTGTGCTTCGCTGACCAGCAGCAACAGCACCTCCTGAAAACTTGTTCTGCAATAGAAATGACCTGTGTCCAGCCCACATTTACTGAATCAGAAATTCAGGGGGTGGAGAATAGAAATCTATGCTTTTCATAAGCCCTAGAAATGTTTCTGACGCACCTCATGTTTGACATTCACTACCCTATAGTAACAATGTAATAAAACAGTTTCCAATATTACTTCAAGGGAAAATATTAGAAGCTTTCCCATTCAAGTCACATAGAAAAGGATGCCTGACCTCAGCACTTTAATTAGACAGCTTACTGGTAGCTTTAGCCACCAAATTAAAGGTAGAAAAATAAATACAGTTTAATAAAACACACCAAGTTATTATTTTTCCATGACATTATAATCTCTTAAAATCAAACTCAAAATTAATAATGAATTTCATTAATCTCACTTGACAGAACAAAACATATAAAATACTTGCTTTTCTATATCCCATGAGCAAATATTTAGAAAAAGGATATTTTAAAAAAAGGAAACCCATTCAATATAGCAACTACAATTATAAATCTAGCCAATGGTGCATATGATCCTTTCTTAGAAAATCATAAAATTTCATGAAGGATCTAAAAAATGTATCTAAATAGAGAAATATGAAAGTATTTCATTTTCCTGAATGGAATAAGTAGCACTGTAAAATGTCAATTCTTTCAAATTTATGTACAAATTAAATGCAATTTCTCCATATGAATGTGTATGTATGTGTGCATGTATGTAAGATGCAAAAATTATATAAGAATACTAAAATGCAGAAGTAGTAAATTAGTTGATAGATGACAGATAGATAAAACTTTGAAGACACAAAAGGTGGGGAAGATTTGCCTTTCAAGGTACAAAGACTGGTTATAAAGACAGAGTTAAATTTGATCATGTGATAAGTAGGCTAAGTAAAAAAAAAGAATGGAAATAGACATATGTATAAACTTGTACATTAGCATAACACTCATGTAATATTAGAAGTCAGAGAGGAGAGGAAAATCCATACACAAAGGGCTGTAGAGTTACTGATCATACATATGGATCAAAGAATGAAATGACAGGCTCACTACACACACACACACACACACACACACACACACACACATACAGATACATCCAGAGGTATTACATTTTTTAATATGAAAAACAGATCTTAAAATGTTTAGAAGAAACTACAGCAGCAAGATATCTTTATGAACTTGGGCTAGGGAATAATAATTTATTGACAAAGACACAGAAGAAAAATATCACCATAATTAAATAAATAAATTTGAATTCTTAATACAAAAATGAAAGAAAACACCTTTGCACATTAAAAGTCTACTAACACAAAGTTGCAAAAGAAAGTAAAAAAGAGTAAGAAGATCATTACAAAGCATATAACTAAATTTTTTATGAGTGTGTAAATAACTCTTAAAAATCAATAAGAAAGGGAAAAAAATAAAATTTGTTAAAATCCATTAACAATAACCCATCCCCAAATAACAAAATCAAAAACAAGAATAAGAATATCCAAAATAAGAAATTATATTCATTAGTAGTTGGAGAAATGAAAATTAGAATCGCATTACACACCTAACATAGGTGTAAAAATAAATATTAAACCCTGGAAAATCATGAGGAATAGTGCATAAATTGGTGCCACAATCTTGAAGGACAATATAAAACAATATTAAGTGTGCATATTTCTTAAGACCTTACAGCTCCATTGTGTGCTATATGCCCACAAAGGAACTCTCACAGATGTGCAGAAAATATGTACAGGTATGTTAATGGTAGCATTTATTTTAATTGTGGAACTTAGAAGCAGCCAAAATGGCCATGAAATGGATATCTTTAAACAAACAAAGATGGTCTGAAAATAAAATGGAATATAAACCTATAGTAAAAGTGAACAGACTACTTCTAGGTCAACTTGCACAGAGTTCTTGCTTCAGAAGTCCCTGTGCTTGAAACTACTATTCATAGTGGTTAAAACATAAAAAGAATTAGAAGCAGCTTCTAATCTGAATATCAGAAAGATAACAGAAATCCACAACATGAGTGGTTTTTCAACTATGGACTTGCCAGGCTCAGGATCGAAGTGGGGGCACCAGATCTTTAGGTCCTTCACAGGATGACTGAGCTAAAAGTCATCTCATAAAACAGAAGCACAGAGTCTGTATTCCTGTTTGAGACTAGGAGGGCCAGAGTATGTGGTTCAGCCCCTCCAAAGAAGAGTAGCTTTAAAAACTGCTGAAGAGAAAAAGAAATGCCTGGGATGATAATTCTAGAGTGCTGCTATCCCACAGAAGGGTCTGCAGCGGGGGAAAAGAGCCATCCCTTAAGGTACCCATTAGATACAAATGGCTAGTGCAATTGGGAAGCCACATTTTAAATTTAATATAATTTAGCTGATTGGAAATTAAACTTCAATTGTCACAAGTGGCAAATGGCTACCTGATTGTATAGTACCTCTCTAAATAATCGAAAAGCCTACGGGGAAGAGAGGCTTGTGAACATGGAATGCATGAGCTGATTACAGACTTCTGCTGGTTCAGGGACTGAATTTGCCTACCTCCAGTATCCCAGCCTTATAAAACTTGGTTCTGGAATGCCTGAATCAAGGAGGTCCAAGAAGCAACTGGGAATAGCAATACGGAGATAGACAGGCATCAAGAAAATCAAGTAGGAAGAGGCGCCTGAGTGGTTCAGTTGACTAAGTGTTGGACTCTTGGTTTCAGCTCAGTTCATGATCTCAACAGTTCATGAGATTGAGCCCCATGTCAGGCTCTGTGCTGTCAGCCTGGAGCCCACTTCAGATTCTGTGTGTCTCTCTCTGCCCCCTCCCTGCTCGTTCTTTGTCTCTCAAAAATAAATAAACATTAAAAATTAACAAAAAGAGACTGAAAGCTAATACTCAAAGTAAATGAAGAACTTGAGTCCTATAAAAATTAATTTTATGGAACCATTCAACAAATGTTTTAAAATATGTTTAAAATCCTCAATGAGATAAATTAAATATTAAAGTAAAAGGTAAAATAGCATAAAAGAAAAGCACCCTCCCAAATTGACTGGCTTGTCTTAGAAACAATAACCAACTAGGAAATCATGGGAATATATAAATTAGAAGGTACATTAAATGGGATATACAAAGTGATTCAGTTAAAAAAATTAGTAGATTGAAAGATGGTCCTAGAAACCCACCCAGAAAGAAACCCAGAGGCACAAAGGAATAAATCACAAAACAAAAAACCAAAAAAACCCCAAACAAAACGAAAACCAAACCAAACCAAAAACATGGAAGACAGATGGAGAGGCTGTAGCACATGCTTAAGAATCATTCCAGAGAGAAAGAATAGAATGAAAGAAAAGTAATACTTGTAAAAATAATAACACGATTATAAATTAAAAAACAGGCAACTCTCCATTCAAAATAATACTGTAAGTACCCAAATATATAACTTCTAAAATAAAATCAAGAAAGCCACATCTAGATATATTATAGTAAAATTGAAGAGCATAAAGATAAAGAGAAAAATCTCAAACCCAGGCAGAGGCTGCATTAAGAAACTAAATCATGGAATGTGAAATCCTGAATTTATTGTGATGGCTGCTTTGAGAAGGGAATGAAATGAAAGGGAGTCTTTCAAAAAGCTCTTCAGTGTTTCTGTTGTTTTATTTCATAAAAAGAACATGCAGTTAATATGCAAACAATTCTATGATGAAACTGAGTGGTGAGTTCAAAGGTGTTCATTATGTTTTCTAAAATAGGTTTATGTATATATATATATATATATACACATATATATTTTAGCATTTCAAATTTATACTTGGTTTTGATTGTGTGTTTATTTTACTTTTTTGGTGATCCACAGAATTGTGATTTATTTTTCTTTAGAATTCTTGCATTATACATTTCAGTTTTACCATCAACCATTGCACTTTAATACAAAGGATAATCAGAAAGCATTACCCATGCAATAAATCTGATAGTGCTGATAGCCATTATAAGTTAACCAATACAATAGAATTTTACTAATTCTCTCCAATGATAGAAAACTCGCTGCTGATGATTGATTTTAGAAAATCAGGAAATGGGTAAACATTTTTCAACAATTGAGGGGAAATTAATAGGCAATTTATTTGTTTCAATTTTCTATTTAAATTCTAGTTAGTTAACGTATAGTGTTATATTGTTTCCAGGAGTAGAATTTAGTGATTCATCACTTACATCTAACACCTAGTAATCAACACAAGTACCCTCCTTAATATCCATCATTTATTTAACCCATCCTCTACCCACTTCCCCTCCACCCATCCTCAGTTTGTTCCCTACAGTTAAGAGTCTCTTATGGTTTGCTTTTCTTCTTTTTTCCTTCCCATATTTTCATCTGTTTTGTTTCTTAAATTCCACATATGAGTGAAATCATATGGTATTTGTTTTTTCATTGACTGACTTATTTTGCTTAGTATAATACACTTTAGTTATATCCACATCATTGCAAAGAGCAAAATTTCATTCTTTTTTGATGGCTGAGTGATACTCTATTGTGTGTGTGTGTGTGTGTGTGTGTGTGTGTATCACATCTGTTAAAATTTTTTTTGTTAATGTTTATTCATTTTTGAGAGACAGAGTGTGAGTGGGAGAGGGGGAGAGAGAGAGAGAGAGAGAGAAAGACACAGAGTCTGAAGCAGGTTCCAGGCTCTGAGTTGTCAACACCGAGCCTGATGCAGGGCTTGAACTCACCAACCGTGAGGTCATGACCTGAGCTGAAGTTGGATGCTTAACCAACCAAGCCATCCAGGTGCCCCTCACATCTTCTTTATCCATTCACCAGTGGATGAACATTTGGGCTCTTTTTATAGCTTGGTTATTGTTGATAATGCTACTATGAACACTGGGATATGTAATGCCCCTTAGAATCTGCATTTTTGTATTCCTTGGGTAAATACCTAGAGGTGGAATTGCTGGGTCATATGGCAGTTTTATTTTTAACTCCTTGAGTAACCTTCGTACTGTTTTCCAAGGTGGCTGCACCAGTTTGCATTCCTACCAACAGTGTAAGAGGATTCCCCTTTCTCTGCATCCTCACCAATATCTGTTGTTTCCTGTGTTGGCAATTTCAGCCATTCTGACAGGTGTGAAATGGTATCAATTCATGGTTTTGATTTGTATTTCCCTGATGATGAATGATGTTGAACATCTTTTCAAGTGTCTGTTAACCAGCTGGATCTCTTCTTTAAAAAAACTCTTTTCATGTCTTCTGCCCATGATTGGGTGTTTAGAATAAACTATTCAGAAATAAATAAACCTCATGTATTCATATCACATCTAAATAGTTAGATTATAAGGCAGGATGCTGTATGGAAAAATATAAAGAAAGTAAATTTATATGCTGTCTTTAAGCTGAGCACCAGCTCTGCAAAATGTAAATACTTGTCCAGGATAAAGACTCACAAGGAAGGAGTGTGGTTTATGCAGTGAAGGAAGAAAATGCTGAAAGGCTTTAGCTTTGTCTAGAATGTTTTCTTTTGTTAAAATACAAAAACTTCTGAAGGAAATATTGTTGGTATTTATAAAGAATTACTTCATTCTGGAGACATAATCAAGAAGGGCATGGGAACATTACACAAAATGATTTCAATATTAAAAAAATGTTAAGTAGGCAATCATCTTAGAAGCTTTTTAATTTCCCATGTTCCTCTGGAGATTTTAATATGTTATTTTGGGGAGGCAAGTTTTCTGTTGCCCTCATTGTCCACTGGCAGTACTTAACATTGCTACTCTAATGAGCTACTGTAGCTGAAGCAATTATCTCAAATATCTAAAATACACCTACTTGTGGAATGTTGAGATCAACATCTATAGACTGGGAAACAGTAAAATGGGAAGGGAAGGGATGGGAAGGGAAGAGAAGGGGAAAGGAAGGGAAGGGGGAAGGGAAGGGAAGGGAAGGGAAGGGGAAGGAAAGGAAAGGAAGAAGAGAAGAGAAAGAGAAGAGGGAAAAATAAGAAGAGAAAAGAAAAGAAAGAGAATGAGTGGTTGGGTAAAAATTTCAAGGATCAGGTGTTGGTTGTCCCTGTGACCATGTTCACATATAGTACTCTGGAGTCCAACAATATTTTAAATATGAACATAGCCTTCCAGATTATTATCAAGGTAGGAGGATTAATATTTTACTTAATAGCTTTTATCTTGAATAATAGCATTCAAGTATTTTAATATATGGTTGGCTTCTACAGTTGCCCTGAGGTGGCCCCTAGAAAAAACAAGAGCAAAACTAGACACAAGCTCCATATTATGATATTTGGGAGCCAAATGGCAGCTAATTCTAGGAAAGTCGAATCTTACAAGCAAGCTTGGGATCCTGTCATGCAAATACCGAAATAAGAAATGCTTCAGCCTGGGATGGATCACTTGCATAGATTTTCTCACTGGGTAGAGCTGTTTTTTCTTCTGTTCACCTTTCAAGTAGATTGTGGGGCTACAAGTTATCTCCTAGTCAGCTTTGTTCTACCTCATATAATAAATCAACACTGCAGGCCCTCCTCAGTGGCACTGATTAATTCTATTGGGGAGCAGAGTTAGGTAAGGTTATAATCTTGGGAGAAAAAACTTGTGGAGCTTGTAATAAAGGAGGGAATGAGAGAAGTGTAGGCAAAGAGAGAGGAATAAGCCAGTAGAACTAAAAGTACCTGTTCACTGACCTAACAGTGGGTCTCACATTTAGAATCCCCTGGAGGGCTTGTTAAAACAGACTGCTGGGCATTCCAGAGAGCCTCAGATCAAGACCCTTACTATTCAAAGCAAGGTCCAAGAACTAGTAGCGTCAGCATTGTCTGGCAGAAAATGCAGACTCTTGGCTACCACCTCAGCTCCTCTAACAAGACTCTGCATTTGAACAAGTTCCCCAGGTGATTCAAGTGCATGCAAAGCTTCAGAAGCAGCAGCCCAAAGGGCTTGTCATGTATTTATTGATCACGAAATGTAAATATCAGGGAACCTGTCTCTCCCTTTACTGTACTTTTCTCCTCTATGTCAATTATGGTTTCTTCCACACTTGTTTTTCCAACAAACTAGTTCAATATGAATTAGGTTTTCAAAATGCTGTTTCAAGACATACCTCTACTTATTTGTGAGCACTATTAATTTATTCTCATTTTGTATTATTTCTCTCATTCAGTGATTTGGGTGGGATGGGCACAAAGTAGATGCATGTGCTCAACCTGTCTTCTTGATATAATATTCTGAGTATATTCTTTTATATGCAATTATAGAGTTGAATTATGAGTTGAGTCAGGCCTCAAATATCAATATTTAACAATATTTGGACACATGATCCTTTATGAATGGACAAGTTGTAAATACCACTGAAAATAATTATGAAGTAACATTTGCAAAGTCTCAGAAGACAACAAAGCTGCCAATAGACTGGAGGTGGTCAGATATTCTTACTTCAAAAAGATGAAAACAGACTTGCATAAATAAAACCAGGAGCATCATAATATTAAATTATAAAGATTTATTACAAAGTTCCCTCATGAATTGGAGTCATAAGACAAGCCAAACTAATACAATTTGGTAGCATAATTAGACTAGCAAACTAGAAGAATGACATAGAGTGCTTCTTGATTTTTAGCAGAGCAGATGATGTCCTTGTGGGCAAGACAGAAGGATATGATACACTCTGGATTTATAGATTTATAGTTAGTATAACCATCAACTGCCCCTCTACAGTGCTGACTAATATCAGGTTGGACAGAAGCCTGGAGCAGCATGCTAAAGACTTAACCTTGTACTTGTCCTTTACAACATTTATATTAGTAGCTGGGATAAAGACCTGGATGATGTGTAGGGTTTTCTGGTGGGGGGTGTCATGAAAGCAATCTGAGAAACAGCTAACAGGATGGAAAACCTACTTCTCAAAGTTCAAACATATTCTCAGAAGCTCAGAGTTTGAAAGAAAGAATCAAAGGATATAAGTTGAAATTTCATAAGGATTTTTTAATAATATCACATAAAATTAGGAAATCTCAATTATGCAACAGGAGGATAAAGTATTCTTTTGGGGATAGAATTTTGTATGAAGAGAGGCGTGTGGTCCTTTTAGGGCACATGACATATAAATCATAGAAATTTCTAGTGGTGGTGATGGGGAGAAGTGGTAGGATTTACATATACTTCTAGGTGGAGTCTAAAAAATTTCTTCCATTGGATAAGGATTGCCTGAAAAGGAGAGAAGTTATGGATGCTGTCAAAGCTTTCTGCATGAGCAACTGAAA
>NC_043701.1:142338037-142381286 GCF_006229205.1 Suricata suricatta | reverse complement strand
ACATCGTCCATTTTTATTACCCTCACCTTACATAGTAAAGGGTAAAATTTTAAAATTAAAGCTCAGAAAACAACTTGAACCAAGGCTCCCCATTTTGGAAACAGAATTACTTTTTCATGAGAAGGGCTGGATGATGTGTTCTTCAGTGTCTGAGATCACTGATCCTATAGCTGTAAATTCAACCAAGTGATTTTTTTAAATTTGCCAAACATTTTAAAAATATATTTAAATGTTTATATATCTTGAGAGAGGGGGAGACACAGAATCTGAAGCAGGCTCCACGCTCTGATCTGTCAGCACAGAACCCTATGCAGAGACTGAAATCACGAACTCCGAGATCATGACCTGAGCCAAAATCAGATCCTTAACTGACTGAGCCACCCAGGCACCCCAAACATTTGCCAAACATTTCTTTATTTATTCTGCTGCACTCCCTGCCACCTTCCTAGACAGATCAAAACTACCTTTCAGGACAGAGGATGTAGAAACAGAGAACACAGGGGATAATGCTGAATAACAGAACAAATGCTCTTCCTGCATATGGCTTATAAAGAAACCTTTATGACAAAACAGATGGTTTATAAAAAAGAAATGGCTCTCAAGCCCAGCTGACATTATACTAATTAGATGATCAGAAGGCACCTACCCAAAGCGATCTGACTGCAATACCAACATTTATAAAACATCATGCTTGCCTCTACTTCCCAACAGGCTCTGTCAAAACCTAGCTGCAATTCCTCTCTTCAAGTTGAGATTCTTTATTCTTAAAATAAAAGGCTGTGCCCTCTCTCCACCACAGACTATCTGAGACATCCGCCCCTATAGGGAAAATGAGAATTCTTGGCTCATCAAAGTGACGCATTAACAATCTTGGCAATAGTTCAGTTTAGTATAGGTACTTTCCAAACTTCCACATCAAACTCCTTTCATATATCTAAGTCTCCTGGAGTGACAATGCCTTATATGATTTTTGAGCTGGTTTTCTCAGGTAGAAAACTTCCAATATATTTCTCAGTCTAAGGTATAACCTAGATGAATCAATTTTCAGTATGTGATCTAACTTGGGACTTTGATCAAAATGATTTTCACTTGCAATGTCTGTCGAGTGCTGAAAGCAGGTCACATGGGCTGTAGCCAGCTGGGCCTCCACAGGTGAAACACCATATCCTTAATTGTACCTATCCAGCTGAATTTCTTCTTGACAGTGTGCAAAGCATGATGAAGTTATCCTGTTTTACCATGCATACCTTTCGTCTCCTATATTGTCCTTTTGTATCTCAATTGATGTATGTGGCAAGCTATGCATCCTTTATGTATTTATTAGAAACCATGCATGTAATTCAAACAATACAGCATGCACACATATACACATATGTATACCATACAAATATACATACATGTTTAAGAAGTCAGCAAATATCCATTTGAATAGTACTGTATGCTGGGGAAGAACAATACCTAGATGGTGCCTTCTTACTGGGGCCATGAGAATTGGGGAAAAGGCACATATAAAACATTAAATATCAGAGGATAAAATAAGTGAACAGAGAAACACCCCACTACTTCAGGGAGTGGGGCATCTCCCCAGGAAAATTAGGGATGGATGCAATTTGCTAAGCTAAGTATTAGATGGAGGGCGGATTTTCAAAAAAGAAATTGCCCAAGAGGTTAAGAAGGAAGGAGAATACCTTAAATTTAGCTTGACAATGAGGTAAGGATGTGGCTCCAATTTGGAGCAAATGTGGAGGGATGAAGATGATTTTGGGTACAGCTAGAGTGAAGAGACCCTTGAAATAACCTGAGCATGAACAAGGTCCCCAATTATTATAATTAATTCATTTCTTGATTGTATATTCCTGACTGTTTCCTTCCTTCCTTCCTTCCTTCCTCCCTCCCTCCCTTCCTTCCTTTTCCTCCTTCCTCTTTTTCCCTCTTTGTCTCCTTACTTCCTCCCTCCCTTCATTCTTTCCTTCCTTGCTTCCTCTCTCCCTACCTTTCTTCCTTCAAAAAGCATTGACTGAGTACATAATAGTGACTTGCTTTGACTAGACATTGAATCATTTCAAGTTCAATACAAGTGTATCCTTATGACATTTCAGGATCTTACTATAAAACTTTCTCTATTGCCCTTGTGATCAGATATGCATAATCATATTTAAGGAAACTTGATTTGCCCTTGGCAAACCCACAGACTCTTGGTAAGATAAGATGCTACAAGAATGGTATGGTCCAAACTTCATGTGATTCACTCATAGACAGAAATGACAATGAGACCAACTTCTGTATTATTTTAATTAAATACTATGTAGTGCAACTACAGTATAGTGAAAAGAGTACAGGTCTTTGGGTCAAATGGGTTTTAAGAATATTGTAGAATTTGGAGAAATCTATTGAGTATTGTTACAAATAGTATTAATAGATAATGCATTGAACGCTTACTATGAATTAGGTACTTTCTATGCATTATCACTCTTCACAACCATCCTATGAGTTAGATATTTGTATTAGACATTTATATTACCCTTCATTCATTCATTCATTCATAAGATCTCCTATTTTACATATGAGGACACTGAGACTCTGAGAGTTTTAGGTTTACTTACGGAGCAGAACATGTATGAGGCGGAACTAGGACTTGAATCTAATTTTGCCTAATGCTCAAACCCATGCTAGCTCTGCAAAAGAATGTGATTTGTGACAAATGTGAAGGCCAAGATGGAAAGAAAGGAGTAGAATGTTGTCCCAATTGCTGAGGCACAGGAATGCAAATCAGAATTCATCAGATAGGACCTGGAATGGTTCAGCAAATTCAATCTGTGTGCACGGAGTGCCAGGGTCATGGGGAATGGATCAGTCCTAAAGACAGATGTAAAAGCTGCAATGGAGGGAAGATAGTTCACGAAAAGAATATTCTAGAAGTTCATATTGACAAAGGCATGAAAGATGGCCAGAAGATAATATTCCATGGTGAAGGAGACCAAGAACCTGGACCAGAACCAGGAGATACTATCATTGTTTTAGAGCAGAAGGACCATGCTGTTTTTACTCGGCGAGGGGAGGATCTTTTCATGTGTGTGGACATACAGCTGGTTGAAGCACTGTGTGGCTTTCAAAAGCCAATATCTACTCTTGACAACAGAACCATTGTCATCACCTCTCACCAGGTCAGATTGTCAAGCATGGAGACATCAAGGTGTGTGCTGAATGAAGGCATGCCAATTTATCGTAGACCATATGAAAAGCGTCGCCTAATCATTGGATTTAAGGTAAACTGTCCAGAGAATGGCTTTCTCTCTCCTGATAAACTCCCTTTGCTGGGAAAACTCCTACCTGAGAGGAAGGAGGTAAAAGAGACTGATGAAACAGACAAAGTAGAACTGGTAGACTTTGATCCAAATCAGGAAAGACGGCACCATTACAACGGAGAAGCATATGAGGATGATGAACATCACCCTAGGGGAGGTGTTCAGTGTCAGACCTCTTAATGGGACCAGTGAATAACACTGCTGGCATTTTATATATGGTAGTGAACGAGTGAAGGACTATAATCACAGCTCACTACTTGGCTATTGTTTTTGTTTTAATATTCAACTATAGTAGTGTTCTAAAAGTTAAATGAAGAATAAAAAATATAAAAGCTCAAAAAAATATATATATATACTTTATTTCAAACTAAGCTCTATACTCAATATGGAGCTTAAACTCACAACCTTGAGATAAAGAGTTACATACTCTACCAACTGAGTCAAGTGCCCCAAAATCCATTTTCTTAATCATTATGTCTCCACAAAATAATGTACAAAAATGAAAATATTATTTCCTCCTGCATTAAAACATTATTGAAGTGTTAATTGGCATGCAATGTTATATTCATTTCAGGTGTACAATATATTCATTTTACAATACTATATATGAATCAATGCTCACCACAACAAATGTAGTCACCACGCAACATCATTATAATATTCCCTAAGCTGTACTTTTCATCTCTGTAACGTATTTATTTTTATAATTAGGAGTTTGTACCTCTTAATCTTTTTTGGGGGCACCTGGGTGTTTCAGTCAGTTAAGCAGCCTACTTAGGCTCAGGTCATGATCTCATAGTTCGTGTGTTCAAGCCCCATGTCAGGCTCTGTCCTGACAGCTCAGAGGCTAGAGCCTGTCTTCAGATTCTGTGTGTGTCTCTCTCTGCCCCTCCCCCGCTAACTCTCTGTCTCTCTCTCAAAATAAAATGACATAAAAAAATTAATCGTTTTTCTTTTTTCACTGATTCACCCACCTACTGGCCTTCAGGCAACCACCACTCTGTTCTCTGTATTTAAGAGTCTATTTGTTTCTTCATTTGTTTGCTTTGTTTTTTAGAGTTCACATATAAGTGAAATCATACGATGTTGTCCATCTGAGTTCACTTAGCATAATACTCTCTAGTTCCATCCATATTGTTGCAAAATGCAAATCTTCCCATATTTTTAGTCTTAAAACTATTTATTTGGTGAATTAATTGTTTCTCAGGTATTATTTAAGCTTTCTGGATTTTTAAAGTATACATTATTTAAAGGAAACTTTTCCCTATTAGGTTCCCAGTGGTAATATCACATTACCTCATATAACCTTCTTGCTTTTAAAGCACCACTTCTCACACTAACAATTCTTACAATAACATCATTCCCTTTTTGTATTTCATAATCAAACCAGTAAATTACATCGGTGCAGCTGACTTTTTCCTGGTATTGTGCAAATGATATATAAGGCAACGTTTCCAAAGTGGAAAAAAAAAAAGTTCAGCTGTACTATGAATCTAAATACTTTTGGGTTCTTCTTATATACATACTGTTACAAATAGGAATCGGGGAAAATACAGGTCACTTAAACTTATTTTTAAAAATAGCTATGGAAATATTCTGTACAGCTGAAAAAAAAGATTATTCTTGATTAATTTGGCTGCTTACAATGTCAGATGGATTCTCCTTGCTGGTCCTCTGCCTTTCATAAGATAGGGCAGGCATACTTCACCTACAACCCACTCAGCACTAGGCTGTCACAGCTCACAAAATTGCACATTGTTCTAAAAAGGCAGATACTGATGGCTCCCTGGAAATCAAGCCAATTATAGAGTGATGCATTACTAATGACTGTCTGAAATCAGGTCCAAAGGTCCCTTTCCCTCCCTGTCCCCTCCCTTCCAACCACCAAGGGTCTTCTTTTCTCCGCTCCCTACCTTTTCCCACATATTTAGGCTGTCAAACCAATTTAAGACTCATTAAAGTTCTTTTGAAAATGGCAATATTCCAGTTGCTGTTGGAATGCCCATAATTCTAGAGTTTGTTGATAATATGACATTTTATCCATCCAGTGTTTAAATATTTTAGACAATGTATTAACATAAAATTGGGTGTAGTGTTTGCATATACCCTTCAGCTCTGGTAGTAGAAATGAATAGGCATGATCTTCTCTTCTCTGAAGAGGGAGAGCTTGTGAATGAACTTCTTGGGGGGTCAAGACAAGATGGCTACCTGCCTGGGTTTTCTGGATGAGAACAAGACTGCCTGAGGAACACAGGCTTCTCCATAAGTTTTTATACAATCTTTCTTCAATTGGACAGTCTCTCCCAGTCTGGTTCTCTTAAGCAGGCTTTGGCATAATTTCTGGACGTAAACCTACTTTGTCATCCAACAGCTGCAGTCATATTAAAATTGTGTTAGAGTTGTCACTTGTGCTGACTGGATTCAAAGGAAAATAAAGTTAGTCATTATAAGTATCTATTATACTGAATGTCCTTTAAAATTATAATTATTTTATAGGAGAGTCAAAATATGGGATTCTTTTTTATTTTCTCATTTAATCCACATTTACTGGGTATTTACTATGTATCAGCACCCGATAGTCGGACCATAACTATTGAAGGTTTCAGCCTAGCAAAGGAAGTCACACATGTAAAGAAACAAGCAAAATGAGATCAGCTGATGGAAGAACCTGTGATATGTAAAGATAAAGTGGAAGGAATTCACAATAATGAAATCACAAAGAGTGGCTTTTAAGTGACTGATTTATGATATATCAGCAGTCAGACTGGACAAACATATGTGCTATCAATTTTAATTTAAAATGGTAAAATTCACTAAGAAAAAGCCAAGGCTCTCAGCTTGCTACTTTTCTCTTGCCCAGGCAAAGTTGGATACACTTCTCTGCACATTCTCTCAAAGCTCCAGGCCTTTTGCTTATTTCTTGGCATTGTTTTCCCCACTTGGCTGAAAGTTCCCATAAGGTGGCATATGTCTGGCTCTGTCCTTGCTGCTCCCATCCTACATCATGCCCATTGTGAAAACAGCCCCAGAAAACACTGACCAAATTGTAGAAAAAGTGTTTTTTGAGCCAGAATATGGCTAGCTTTAGGGACTATGGGGATAAGTAGAAGTAGTTACTATTTTTTTTCCAAGTGGCTTTTTTCTGTGTGCATCATCCCTTCTGGGTTTGTTCCCCACTCTTATCCTGTTTCCTAATTCACCTGAAGTAATTTCTTTTCAAATAAGTTATTCTAAGTAATTATGAATTATAAGGTCAGATAATATAACCATCTTATTTAGGTATATATTTTAAATAAATGGGCTAATATTTTTCTTATAAATTGCCAATGACTCCTCTCTGCATAGAGAACTTTTTACTCCTGTGATGGTCTACTGGGGAAAATACTTTGAGTCAAGCAGTCAAACTACACCAAAAAGAGCATGGCCTGGTCTGACTTCTTGGTAACCCTATCCCTGATTAAAACATAATAATAAACTTGCAAAGAAATTCTGGGAAGGTAGCTCTAATGTTTGTGTGTCCATTTTAGCAACGTAATAATTCTCTGTTCTACCTGAAAGTGCCTCACTCGGGAGAGGCAAATAAGGGATGTGAGGAATGTGGTGTCAGCACACAAGGTAGGAGCTGATGATATATTGCAAACAGACAACTGTCAAGGTGATTTAGTACATCGTTTCTCATCTTGGGCCACAGATGGAGGTGCTGACTCAAAAAGGTTCTGGAGGAAGCTTGCAGGTGAAGGCTTCAAGAGAGAGCCTAACCCCCTCCTGCACCCGACTGTCTATATTGCATAAGACACTGCATAATGCGGCACTTCAAAATGACATATGCAAAGTTGTCATTTCCCAGGTAAAATAAAATGGCAGTCATACGATCCAGGAAGGGTCAGAAAACAGGTTGTTTGGAGAACTTACGAAAATAAGGATTAAAATTTCTATCCATTTAATAAAGTGCCATTATTTTCCTCACTATAAAGATAAGCAACATTATAGGAGAAGATTTGGAAAATGAAGAGTAGAAAGAAACATGGGAAAACCTATTCTCCAGGAGTAATCACTATTAAAACTTAGAGATATTTCCTTCTGACCTATTATCTACTCACAGGTTTTTAAAACTATATCTTAGGAATGATACATGTGTGTATACCTACACACACACACACACACACACACACACACAGATAGTTGCATCCAGCTGTTTCCCAATAATAACACATGCAGCTTCCATACTAGTACAATGCAATCATTATGTCTTCTTACACATAACCTTTCTACAAACGTGATTCTTCTGTGTTTTGTCAATCTTTTTGTTTTATACATCATGCTGAAATTTACATTTAGTGCATATTTTATGTTTATTCTTAAAATATCAAAAATAAAATTACTCACCAGTATAAAATTAGAGGGTATCCTAAATAATTATGAATAACTAGGTCAGATGATAAAACCACTTTACATATGTATGAATACTACCATGGAGGAACTCTCTGACTCAGTGTCACCAAGTACTACATACTTTTCTCCCTCAATTCCATATATGTGGCATGATTTTAAAAACACCAAAGTACATGCTTGCAAGTCTGATTTTCTAGACCTAGGTCTTCTTTTTACCAAGGGATGGTAGTCAAGACATACGCATTCCTGATTATCCAGTTTTCTAATAAAATATAAAAATAATCACTGTGCTAATAATCATTAGGAGACATGTATATGAACTAGCGTAGGTGCTGTTTTTGAAAGTTGATAAAGATTCTCATTCCTAGGAATTCTGATTCAGGTGAATAATAAGCCACGACATGTAAAGTACTAGATAACTCTTACTTTAGGGGAGGTATTACAGTGCATGGGAAAGAGCATGCATGCAACAAAATGGCCCATATTGTAATTCCTACTCTATTACATGGTTGTGTGCCTTTGCCAGGTGCTTGATACTCTGGACTTCAGCTTCTCCTCACAGCAAAGGACCATAATATTTCTTTGATAGCTTTGTGTGAGAATTGAATAGGACAGTGTGTGTATTGCACTTGGAATAGTTCCTGACATTTTATATGAGAACTCTGTACATTTCATCTTTTTTCTTAAGATGATTCATATTTTGAAATAGGTACTGGAGAGAGAAGAAGAAAATGGAGAGATCATTGTCTCCCACAAAACCCAAAGAGATTTACTAAGATCCTGTTGTATATCCACTTATGCCTCTGGTCTGGTCTTAATATCCCAAATGATGAGTCTTGGCCTCATAACTCTAGATGGAGTCTACATTTACAGAAAGATACAGCAGCTTGTCAGCAGCCAGGATTGGGATCTGGACCGCACCACAAGTGTGGATGTTGGGGTAAGAAGATACTAGCTAGAGAAAAATCAAATAAAGGTAATATCTAACTTTAGAAGAAGAAGATAGTATTTCAATGGAAATAAGGACATAAGGCAACACTTAGGATCAGAGAGCCCAAGAGCCCATCACTAGTCACATAGATCCTGGCATTATTCATCCTGTTTTCCTAGATGGGTGGAGTAGGAGAGCAAAATCTTATACCTTCATTGAGGGCTGTTTAAAAACCAGCGGTATGGTTTTTTGTTTTTTTTTTTTAATTCTTTCTTTTTTAAAGTTAAGTGGATCCTGCTTTTTGTTCCCAGGAATTTTGATTCAGATGAATAATAAAGCCAGTTCCAGATAAGGGGAAAGAAAAAGGGAAGAGGAAGGGGGAGGGAGAACAGGAGAAAAGTTAAGCAAAGAGACACACTGAAAGAAAGAGAATGAATGAGCAGGGACTCTCAGGGAGAGATTGGCACCGAGATTGCAGTGGGGATTTAAGAGCTCTATTTTGACATCATTTTTCATATAACTAACTAAATAGATACAGGAAATATAATAAAACATGGAAGATAATGAAAAACTGAAGGTGGAATAAGAGATTTGTGTTTCAGATGATGACAACTTTTCAGGTGGTACAAGTGACATTGGGAGAGCAGGTCAGCCACATAAAGGCAGTGAGATAGGACACTGTCAGTTTCACTTCAGCACAGATTCTGGAAGTCTTGTCTTTCTATATCAATGGAAGTTTGTCCAGTTCATATTATGACAGAATAACTAGAACCGTGACTTCTGCTCCATACGATGTAATTAATGCTTTCTCTGATATTTTGGATGGTCGTACTTGTGCCAGGGGAGGACATGTAAACTACTATCTCCCCCTTCTCCATCTTCATTTGTCCATTCACGAAGCTTATGTGATGCTGATGGAGAGGCAGTCCTCACCCAGACAAGCAGAGAGAATGGACACCAATTGATCCAGGCATTAAGATTCCCGAATGTTCCCACAAAACAGAAAATAAATGTACAATATAAAGTCAAATAAAACACTACTGAAATCTAAATTTTCTCTAAATATAAGAAACTCTACTCTCATGTACACGCTTCCTTCTGGGACATTCAACTGTACAGCTGACCGTTTCTATCTGACACAGTAGACCATTCTGCATCTATAATAGATAATTAAATTATGAAATTGAAAACACCTCATGGAGCAAAATCCTGCTATGTGGACTAATGCTTTATGTAGCAAGAAGTAACAGGAAAATGATCATCATCAAACAGTTCTAAGATAGGGCAACCTCTTGGGTTTCAGACTTTCATCTTTGTTTGTCCCAGGTGGCCAAGTATCATGGGAAAATGTTAACAAGCAAGTATGAAGAAATGTTAAATAAAATGTACAATCTACCATAGTCTTAAAATCTTCAGTACAGATGTCTAGTGTTCACACATATCTGCTTTTGCTCACCTTTCTTCACTCACTGCCCTTCCCTTTTCCCTTCCAATGAAAGCAGACCATAGTTGCAGCCAATAAAATGTAACTAAAGTGAAATGCATTACCTCAGCATGATGCAATGAAAATCTGCATAGACCCTCCAATATTCTCTTCCAAAATCTCCCCTGTAGTATCACTCAACCCACATGAAAATTATAAGCCTAACTTAAATATTAACTGTATTAGGCTGCTGTGATTGGTAGGGAGCTTTTTGTTACTGAAGCATAACCTATCCTGATTATCACAGGTGCTCAACTGAGGCTTTGCTTGTAATTCCTGACCATGTAATTCCTGCAACACATATCACAAACAGTAGTTTTTTGTTTGTTGGTTTGTTTTACTGATAGTAAATAGTAGTTGAGTTTCTTAAGAATTCCAAATGGGATCAAACTTAATTGTATTAACGGATTAATGAAAAACAGTTTATTCTGCCATGGGGTGCTTAGTACAGGAGAACATTCGCTTGTCTTACCAGATTACAGTTGTATTTATGAACATATTTAGCATACCTGCATACATCACAGCATTCACATGATAGTTCTTTCTCACGTATCCCATGAAATTACTTGAATTTTTTTTTTTACTTCCTGTAATTGTTTTTCTCCTAAAGAATAAAGCTGCAAATATGATGGGGAACCATACGAAACTGCCAACATTTGACCAGTTTTGGTCAAGGAAATAAGGTGCCCCGTATGTTTTCTTAATTTTAAAAAATAAACATTTTATTTTACCAAAGCAGGTTGGATTCCTTCTTAAACATCATAAACATTCTCTCTGCTAAAGGGAGAACTGAGAATATTTTAAAAGATGAGGGATTCAGACACATAAATTAGAGTACTGTAGTTAGGGGGCTCTCTCTCTATGTTTAACTGTGGAAAATTACATTGGGGCTTTTATATGCTTAAACGACTTCCAAGTCTATCAGGAACAGAAATCAATCTATAATATCCAATAACAAAAAGTGTATGGAAATTATATCTAAAATTATTGAGGCTATGTTTTCATTTCTCACTAAAAAAGACTTATGGATTAGTTCTAAGTGAATGCCATTCTAAATCACTTGATTTATAAACCTGCTACTTAATAAAATTCTAATTTATATGCAGAAATTTATTTCTTGGGAAATAAATATTATTGTGATTCAGGAAACTGAAATTAGCTCATTAATTGGAAGTGTTCGGTGAATCCTTTCTAAGTGAATGACCAACAACCACAGAAGTGATTTTCTATAAATAATTTTGGCCCTAAGGATATTAAAAAATACTTGTTAACTAAAAAAAAAAATTGAAGACTGATTAAAGAAAGATCTCTAGTAGAAAACATTAATTAAGCAATAGCCAGTCTGATTATACCACAGACTCTCAGGATTTCCTAGAATAGAAAATTGCAATGATTCTCCATTCAAAGCACTTTGCCAGATACTGACTGAGCACCTACTACCCCAAACATCATGAGAAGCTTTAAGAGGAACATGGATGAATAATATAAATACTTCACTGATCTCAAGTCTAAGTGACAAGTTAAATATATATGCACATAAATACAATATGCTTCAATAAGTGCTAAAATACAAATATGTTCAAAATCACTGGATACACATGTAGAAGAGTGAATAATTATGCCTGGGGGGAGATACAATGAGTTATATTTTATCAGTATCATAAATACTGTGTAGGAGTTTACAAGTGCTCTCAAGAGATAGAAGATCAGAGGAGGAAGATACTTGGGTGGTGACTTTAGCAATGAATATGCATGGTGAGTTCAATGATGTACATTGTTGTTGGGTGTGGCTGAAATGTGAACTCCATGGTTAAATTAGTTTAGAAAAATCACTTGTGGGGTGCCTGGTTGGTTCAGTCAGTAAAGTTTCTGACTTGAGCTCAGATTATGATCTCTCATTCGTGACTTTGAGCCCTGTGTTGAGCTCGCATTCCTGAGTTCCAGCCCTGTGTTGGGCTCTTTGCTAACAGCTCAGAGCCTGAAGTCTGCTTCAGGTTCTGTGTCTCCCTCTCTCTTTGTTTCCCTCCTACTCATGCTCTCTCTCTCTCTCTCTCTCTCTGTCTCTCTCTCTGCCTCTCCCACACTCATGCTCTGTCTCTCTCTCAAAAGTAAATAAACATTAACTTTTTAAAATAATAATAAAAAAGAAAAATTACTTGTGATAGTCTCTATAGAGTTTAAAATGGCAAGAGAAATAATTTGAAACTTAGCTAATGGCATTGGAGACTGAAAAATATAGAGTACAGGAATAAAAAAGATCAGATTTGGGGAGACTGTTTGCTAAATGGCTGGTGAGATGAATTAAAGCTGTGGAGATTTGTTCCCCAGACTCATTCTTATTCTAATGGATATCTTACTCCCTCCCCCTCCTTACCTGATATTAATCCTTTAATCCATCAGTGACCCTCTACCCCACATACATCGGCAGACATACACCAACACCCAATTGAATTTCTGCCTTATCTTTGCTTTCAAAACTCCTTTGCCTGCAACACCCTTTCTCTGTCTTTCCAAACTATGACCACTCTTCGGACTTCTACTTCGGACACCAAAAAACAGCAGTAGCAGTAGCAGCAACAACAACACAAACCACAATCAGAGGAATCTACTGAAAGAACAGATTTAGATTATGAATAATTTAAATCTGATCATCTTGAAACAGAGAGGAGCTAAGTCACAATACTAAAGTGACTTGATCTATTCCTGATGGTCAAGGAAACAAAGATGGCATAAAGAATAATTATAAGCAGGAATAAAGTGCCATGGGAATGCTAATTGGGCACCCACAAGTGTCCATAAGGCTTTCCTTGCCTTGTAGAGAAAAAATATAAAAGCTGACAGCCAAATGGCTGCCTGCTGAGTAAAAGCACAGAACTTGGTAAGACTCAATATGAACCAGGGCAAAGTACATTTTGAAGCCCATTAAGCCTTAGGAAGACTATAAATAAAAAAGTCTTAAGATGAATCCAAAGTGGTTAATGAGACCAAATGTCTCAATTGACCTAAGATGGCTATTCCAGAGGGCACGATGGCTTACTTACTGAGATGGAAGCTTGTCAGCAGGGATAATAATTGATTCTACCTGTGTTTCTTTAACATGAAGTCACAGGGCTCCAAGTGTCTGGTTCTCTGGGAAATCCAAGAATAAGTCTCATGCCCAAGACTCATTATTCCCTGACATTTACATCTCCGAGCCAGGTTCACTTAGTGTTCTCTTCAGGGTCAAAATATTTACTTCTCTCATAAACCTAGGGCAAATATGCATTGACCAGATTTTGGGGGTTTTGTCAACTCAGTTGAAAGGGCATGTTATTGTGAGGACAATCAATAAAAGGGCTGCTCAGATTCAAACACAGGCACATTTAATCTTGAGTGACTGCATTGAGTCACATATATGTATTACTAAATCCCTGGAAGGAATAATAATAGCTAATATGTTTGGGAACTTCTCACAGGCTAAATGTTTTACATTGTTAATTCTATATTATTTAATTTTCACAAGATCCTATGTGGTTGTCACCATCATTACCCCATGTACTTGTTGCAGTAGACTGTTAGGAGAGTTAGAGGAAACCTAAGTCTAAGTCTGGTAAGGCCATGACTAGAATAAAGCTAGTGTTTATAAATATAAGTTGTTATTATAGTGACAATCATTGCTATTTTCCAGACTTAGCAGGAGAGATGCCTGCCTTTAGGATTCTCATGGTTAAAAAAATTTTTTATGTCTTTTATTTATTTTTGAGAGACAGAGAAAGACAGTGCGAGCAGGAGAGGGTCAGAGAGAGAGGGAGACACAGAATCTGAAGCAGGCTCCAGGCTCTGAGCTAGCCGTCAGCACAGAGCCTGACACGGGGCTCGAACCCAAGAACCATGAGATCATGACCTGAGCCGAAGCCAGTGCTTAACTGACTGAGCCACCCAGGCACCCCAGGACTCTCATGGTTTAAAAGGATACACAGACATTCACAGGCTCCAGTACAGGTGCATTTGGACAATGATTCAATACAAAGTATTGAATACAAAGTAGTACACATTCAAAGTACACATTCAATACAAAGTAGCATGATGTAGGAATGGTCAGCCAAGACTGAAGCACAGTAAGTATTTGCTAAATATTTTGAATAGTATCTGGTAGACAGCAATGGCACCATAAATATGGGCTAGGGTGGTATAACTGGTATTAGAGAAGAGAAGATCAAAGAAGGCAGCATGAGAACCAGTGCTGGTCAAGGGTGACCCAATGATGAGAAGAGGAAGGACAATCAACAGAAAAAACTAGAACATGTGCATAGTCCTTTTGTTTATTTATTTATTTTAGTATTTTATTTTTGAGAGAGAGACAGAGTGTAAGTGGGGGATGGGGAGAGAGAAAGAGAAACACAGAATCCAAAGCAAACTCCAGGCTCTGAGCTGTCAGCATACAGCCTGATGTGGGGATCGAACTCATGAATGGGGAGATCATGACCTAAGCCAAAGTCGGCTGCTTTAACTGCCTGAGCCACACAGGTGCCCCATGCATGGTTCTTTTAAAAGTAGCAAGTCTCTCAGCTGGGTGGGATTTAGCCACAGGATTGGAAAGGTCTGTTGGTGGCAGAGTCCTAAATGCCACGAAAAGAAGATAATTCAACCGTAGAAGACAGAGAAGGGTCATCAAAGGTTTTTCATTGAGAAGTGACAAATATTCTTGTATCCTTGTATTTTTACTGGAGAGAAAATAATTTAGAGGCAGGAAATAGAGAATCTGAACTGGACAGGCATGGAGACCAGCCATTTCCCCCCATCCCTTTAGGCATCTCTGTACCACAAGTTCCCAAGGCCCTGTTCAGGCCTCCAGACCATGAGTACCTACTTCTTTTGTATTGAGGATGGCTGAGTCTGAACTCAATGAGAAAATCACAAGCCCATTTTCCTTGAATAATTCCTTTCCTTCTTTCCTACTGCAGTGCACTTTCTATAATTTATTCGTCCCAGGGTGCACTTACAGAGTGCATCTGCTTCATCATTATTTTATTATTTCTTCTTGCTTTAAAATTGCATGAGCCACTGAGAGGCAGAGATGATGAATAGGGAAAACAGCTGGCTCTTGCAAGAGGAGAACTGCGGTTAAGTTTTGGGGAGCCTCTACCTATTCAGTCATCTACATAGTCTTGCCCATCCAACTTTTATATTCTTTTACTCATTTATCTTTCAATATCCAAAATTAAGGCTCTCTAATTTCTTAATGGCCTTCCTTCCCCCCATCCTATATTCATTCTACAATGCAGAAAAATCCTTCAAATGTTCTAAAGTCGAATTCCTCATCAAAGCAATCAAAGCCCTTCACAATCTGCCTCAATTCAATTTCCTTGATACTTCCTACAATTCAGATTTAGTCAAATTGTTCCTGGAATGCTTTGCTGTCCTTTTACTATAGACTTTTTCTAATGTGCCTTCCTCCATCTCTCAGGCAAGACACAGAATGGGTACAAGACACCCACCTTCTATAAGAAGCATAGAGGACCACAGGTTCTTCTCAAACTTTTATCAAGACCACAGTGTCTTGCTCCATTAGTTATGCAGAAGATGTACTTGGAATGTATTCAAGACTTTTACTAATCCTTTCTTTGGCTTAGAGAGTGTCATACATAATGGTAATTAATTATCAAAGATAGAAAAGAGAGAAAAAGTAATATTGACCAAAACTTACTGTTTCCTCTGCTGCATCAATGGGAATTGATTATTCACTTACTTCTAGAGCTTAATTCTAAAATTTGGTTTTTAATGGCAGTGGAAAAGAAGGTTTCTATTTAAAGATATTCCTCCCTAAAGCATCAATAAACATTACATGTACTTGTCTATTGGCTCAATTTTAAATATTTCTCAAAAATAGGAAATGATGTAAAAAGATATGTTACACTGACTTAGTTTGGGAGTCCAACACTTTTGGGCGAAATAAAAATATGAATCTTGTGTCGTTAAATACAATAGGATTTCCCATCTATGGGAAGCTAATGCTACTTTATTGCTTAGTGAGATCTCTAACTCAATACTTTAAACTGTGAACACAGGAGCATTCTTAATGTACACACACAAGCAATTTTGCAAGAAGCATTCTGTTTGCAAAGATGTAAACTCAATTCAACGGCATGCAGACAAAGTGCACCTCAGAGCTCTTGCCTATAAAACAGGATCTTCCTCAATACCTTTTGCCTGCACATAGTTTAAGAAAAAGTCAAGAAAAGTAAAGCAAGTAAGAAAGCTGGTATTGTAACTCAATCTCTTAGTGATTCTGGAGTACAGTAACTAGACTTTACTCTTTTTTAAGAGCATAACAATTGCACCACAAAAATACGACTATTACTTAGGAAAACTACATATGAGAATATATATTTCAAGAGAATGGGCTGGAAAACCTTAACTTTTACCACTGCAAGAGTAAGTAGAATGCGAGGTTGGATTAGCTAGTTATAGCTTTTTGATTCGTGGATCTTTGTTAAAAATTCTTCATCTAGGGGTGCCTGGGTGGCTCCATCGGTTAAGCGTTTGACTTCAGCTCAGGTCATGGTCTCGTGGTTTGTGAGTTGGAGCCCCATGTTGGACTCTGTGCTGACAGCTTGAAGCCTGGAGCCTGCTTTGGATTCTCGTCTCCCTCTCTCTCTGCCCCTCCTCCGTTTGCACTCTGTCTCTGTCACTCTCTCTCAAAAATAAACATTAAAAAAAAACTCATGTAATCCTCCTTAGCAATTTCTTTAATATTAGCTCAGAGCTGCCAATTTACCTTGCATCTATAAAAATATAATGATAAAAATAATATAATGGCAATGATAATGATGACCTTTTTACTGAATGTTATGTACATACATATTAAGTATTATAGTAGGCAACTTTTAATTCATTATTAACAGTTCCTCTATTCTAGGAAGCTACTATTTATAGAGTTCTATAGTTGGCACTGTGATCAAAGTGGGAAAAAAAGAGAAGGAGAAGGAAAGAATGGAGTAAAGGAGGAAGAGAGGGAAAGAGAACAGTAAAATTAAAACATCTGTACTGTTATAGAGCTAACTATTTGGGAAAGGGAGTGCGGGGAACATCTATTAATTCTGCCCATAGTATGCTTTGCAAAGATTTTTGGTTCTTGTCCTATTTAAAGGAACTGACACTGGAAATTAGTTTATATGTATAGATTAAATAAGGGAGTGATTTTCGTGAGAAATTTATTAAGCAGGCCAATACTCAAGAAAAGTCTTAGATATCTGCCAAAAGGTTTACATGTTTGAAATTATCAGAAAATATATGAGAAGTATAAATTTTTATTTTTTTCTGTTTAATATACTTTAAAAAACAATTAGTAGTCCTCATCCTTAAAGGGGCTATTTCTGGTACATTGTACAAGGTCAGTAAACCAGTATATGCTAGCATTATAATTTACCCTAACTCAGGCTGGCTCCAAACTTTAAGGCTTCCACCAGTTTATAAAGATAAGGACATTCTATCTCTCTGTCTATCTATCTATCTATCTATCTATCTATCTATCTATCTATCTACCTATCATCTATCTATAGCTAAATAAACAGTGTATGATGTTCACAAACACAATGGAAGCTCCAAAAAGCAGGAAGCAAATGTGAGCATATGAAAAGGATTCTGATGACAGGGTCACACTTAGTTTACAACCCTGGGGGACCCAATAAACAGTAAATGGTGACAAGACATGGGGCTTCAGAGACAAGAGTGCTTCAAAGTCTTTTTGTTTCCCTATTTCTACACTATCCCCTTTCCAAACCTTTCACTCTCCACATTCTCTTTGGAATCTATGGCTCTTATCACTCTTGAGAGCTATCAGTGCCTCTCAAAGCCCAGCTTCTCTTTCCCAATATTCTGTGCAGCAAGCAGTCACTGAGAACCGTGGCCACACCACAGTCTGTGCTGTGTACTCAGAAAGGAGAAATGAAGGGGCTTGTGGTCTCAGGCTGGGGAGCTTAACAGACACTGATTCATTGCAAGATGTGCAAACAATAGGAAGAGTTCTCCTCTGGAAGAAGGTGGGTTGTAAATCAGTAAATACTTTTTTTTTTATGTGCCTACTCTGGGCCAGGAAATATTCTAGGCATTCTATCAGACATAAAGGAGATCATCTACCACAGACTCACTCAGGTTACGTTTATTAATAACTCAGTTCATTTATGAACACATCATTAAATGGCAAGGAAACAAAAAAATTCATTCATTTTAGAATGTCTAACTTTTACTGACAAATAATAAGCATCTCTTTTGTTCATCTAGGGAGAACAGTATGTCCTAGAAAAGTCTGATAGAGCACGGCTGTTCTGCTAGTCGCAGCTGAAGTTTCCGCCAGCTCCCAGCAAAAACGTTGGCCTAAGATTGACAACTAGATGGAAGTGGCGAAGATTTCCACTTATTCTGAAATTGTTCTTCCTGGGTAGGTTTGTTTTTTTTTTAGCTTATAAAATTACTTGAATTACTAATATTTACTGAGGTCATAGCACTGATTGCATCAATTCAAGTGGTCACAATCTTTTTTTTTAAATAGTTTATTGTTAGATTGGTTTCCATACAACACCCAGTGCTCTTCCCCACAAGTGCCCTCATCACCACCACCTCTGTTCCCCCCTCCCCCTTCCCCTTCAACCCTCAGTTCTTTTTCAGCATTCAACAGTCTCTCAAGTTTTGCATCCCTCTCTCTCCTCAACTCTCCTTCCCTCTTCCCCTCCCCCTGGTCCTCCACTAGGTTTCTCCTGTTCTCCTGTTAGACCTATGAGTGCAAACATATGGTATCTGTCCTTCTCTGCCTGACTCATTTCGCTTAGCATGACACCCTCGAGGTCCATCAAGTGGTCACAATCTTATTAGGGAGGTATTATTATTTCTGGTTTTCAAATGAGGAAACTGAGTTTCAGAAAGTCTAGTATATTGCCTGGCTTCTGCCTACTATTCAGGCAATAAGAGGCAGTAATAGGTTTCAAACCAGGCCATCTGGCTCCAAAACCTAAGCTCTTAATTATTCTACTATTCTGCTTAATCAAAAGGCAGCTTTTCATCCACATCATTTCTTATTGTAAGTAAAACTTACCAACTAAAAGTGATTCCTCAAGTATGTTTTAATAGTGTACTCTAATTTGACATATAAAATCTGGTTAATACCTGGACCTAAAGCCTGGGCTGCAAGGCTATTGTGAACATGGTAATAACAACTTGGAAAGAAGTTAACTTGTCTAAGACTAAACGTGGCGAGGACATTTAAACTTTTGCACAGAACACCTTAAATTCCAGCAGCTCCCAGGTCGCATAGCTTCTATCCCTGGGCAAGGAGCTGTCAGGGAAGGATTGGATGGTAATTGAAATGGAAGCTGCTTGTGATTATCTACATAATTTTGAGCTTTCAAGTTCAATTTCATCAACACTGCGTTGTAAAACTAGTGCATTTATTATGTGTTTCTAGCAAAAGAAATGGCTCTAAATGAAGTCACATTACATACATGATCATTTGGAGCTACCTTGAGTACTCAGAGCAAACATCAACCTTGTCCGCTCATGCCATGATCAATGGCAATTCAAAAACACTGAACCCCCCGGATATTTTACCGAAAACATACAGAAAATAAAGATTGAAACTAAGACCAGGGAAGAAAGGATGGTCTGGGAAGAAGCTAGGGCTGGGAGGAGGTTTTTGCTTTCCTTAGAATATATTTAAATATTTTACAGAAAGCAAGCATTTTTGTATTACTTGCATAAATAAAAGTTTAATTTTCAAAAATCCAATATATTCATCACTTCCTCAGATGTGTCCAACTTTGGCTCAAGTCATGAACTCACAGTCTGTGATTTTGAGCTCCGTGTAGGGCTCTGTGCTGACAACTCAGAGCCTGAAGCCTGCTTCAGAATTTTTGTCTCCCTCTCTCTCTGCCCCTCCCCTGCTCATGCTCTCTCTTCTCTCTGTCTCTCAAAACTAAATAAATATTTAAAAAATTTTAAAAAAAGAAAAAAAACCCACGTCATGGGGTTGAATGTGACCAATAAAGCATGTGACCTATATAGTTTTACATGGCCTCATTCTCTGAAAAATTCTGAGCTGTGAAATCACTGCCTTGAAAATTTTAATAGTTTCTGAACTAGGCACTCTGTACTTTTGTTTTGCATTGGGCCCCACAAACTATGTAGTCAGTTGAGGCAGGAATTAAATGGGCTAACATATGTAAAAAATTAGAATGATATTTGTCACCCAGCAAACACTATGCATGAGGTATTATTATATTTTCTTTATAGATAATAAATTCTTATTTCCCACTGATGTCTGCAATTTACTTTGAAATGCATCTAGAAATTAAGATTAATGATGGATGTACAGAGGGATGGAAAATAAATGGATATATGATCAGGTAAATATACTGAGATGTTATTGATAAAAAAATAAAAAAAATTTATTTCCAAGTGATTACAGAAATCCAATATTTTTTATTTTCACTAGTGTAAGAAAAATATTTACATTTGTGCAGAATTTAAACAGTTACTTACCTTAGCATTCAATACAACATGCCACCTGCTATAAGATTTTTAATAAAGACTATGCTAGTTTTATGAGAGGCTTTGGCTACAAAGTCCTTGCCTCTGACCATAAACCGGTTCAGAGCAAGCTAGAGGTGGAACTGAGGACAGCTCTGGGAGGAAAAGATCAAAAACTTCTCGAGCTTCCCCTATGTGCAAAGTGGTACAATGGTCATTTCCTCCAAAACTAGCAGAGCTCCTGGAAAGTGGATATTATCAACCTACTTATTACAGACGGTGAAAATAAAGCTCAACGAATTCAATGCAGCCCAACCAGAATCATCAAAAAAAAAAAAAAAAAGTGTGACAATTTAAACGCTGGCAATTCTAACTGCAATTTCTGTATTTCCATTTCCATCCACCTTGGTTAGAGTATACGAGCGCCGTATTTTTAACTTTCTTATTTTATATATAGATGGGGGTTTAAGTAAAAGAAAATTGCTTAAAAAACCATTTACCTTTATGATGAGCACTAAGTAATGTATAAAATTGTTGAATCACTTTATTATACACCTGAAACTTCTATAACACTGTATGTTAACTCTACTGGAATGAAAAAAAAGTAAAATTTTCCAAACTGGAAAAGATAAATAAAAAAATGAAAGCACCCATGTGTTAATTATGTCCCCCTACATTCACCCCCAAAATTCACTTATGTCCTGGCAATAGCCCAGTGTCTGGGAGAATACACAATGGCGCAGTGTTCTGAAATAATGTCTTTATCCCTTCAACATTCTCTGAGAAAAGGAGTGGGAGGTGTAGCAGGTATACAAGTTCATGGTCTGGGAGACCAGCTATGTGCCAATGTACCTCATACAGCACAGTGATCTCTCCGACAAGGACTCTGGGAGTGGCCACTATTGTTCTATAACTCTAAGAAATGTTCAACTCCACAAAGAGATTAGAAGAGGAAAACAGAGGATGAAAATGGTCCCTAGAAAAAGAAGGAGCCTGAGCAAGACAAAGAAGAGGCCCATTTTCATATTTCTTCACTTTTGCACAGACGGTCATGTTGTATGTAAAATATCAGTCACAAAGAACACAAAGCAGAAAGTGACCCTGAAAAAGAAAAACAAAAATGCAAAACAAAACAAAATTCTCAACCACTGTATGCAAGATCGAATGAAAAGGATTATGAGGAGAAAAGGGGAAGATTAAAACAAAGATTAAAAGAGACATCAGCTACAGACCTTTTTGAGCACAAACATTGTACAAATTGGAAGATTTCAGATATCTAAGAAAACAAAGACGCCTGATTGAAGTTCTCTCTGCCCCAGGATGACACAGAGGCCAACAGTGCATTAACTCTCCTTAAAAGCAGCTCCAAACTACAAAAGAAACACTGTTCAAAGACAAGATAAAAATTCAGGGATTTGTCCTAGAGAACAACAAATGGAAATGACAGAGAAAAGGATTTCCATCCTCCTCTGTGGTTCAGGGACATGGCTGCAGGGGGCCCTTTGATGCCCTTCACCTTTAGTGACAAGGAATGCAAACATCTTTAGCAGGAAGAGAAAATAGGTTGGTCTTCCATAAGACAATCCAAATACAGGCTCTAGTTTTCTATTGAAGAGGCACTTTGTAAGCTACAACTATGAAGCTTCCAAATGAAGAAACAATTCAATTTTGTTATTGCAACATTTTTTAAAGTTTTTATTTTAATTCCAGATAGTTAACATACAGTGTAATATTAGCTTCAGTTGTACAATTCAGTGATTCAACACTTCCATACGATGCTCAGAGCTCATCACAAGTACACTCCTTAATCCTCACCACCTATTTCATCCATCGCCCCCACTCATCTCCCCTATGGTAACCTCTGGTTTGTTTGCTACAGTAAAGAGTCTGTTTCTTGGTTTCTCTCCTTCTTTTTTCCTTATTGCAATAGTTTTAAAACTGCAAAGAGAAAGGCTAGAATTTTCCTAGGCCTTTTAAGCAGAATTAAATATATATAATATGTATTATATATATTTAAATGTTTATTTTTAGAGAGTGACGAAGTGTGAGCAGGGGAGGGGCAGAGAGAGAGAGAGACACACACACACACAGAATCCAAAGCAGGATCCAGGCTCTGAGCTGTCAGCACAGAGACAGATGAGGGGCTCAAACTCATGAACTGCGAGATCATGACCTGAGCAGAAGTCAGATGCCTAACAGACTGAGTCACCCAGGTGCCACAAAATAAAAATATTTTTATGTATTCTGTTGAATGGTAAAATATCCCCCTAATTCCTAGCTGTTCTTTTCTCTAACTCTGAAAGTATTGCAAACACAACTAGATGTAGAATTCCAGAAGCTTTCCCAGTTTTGTCACTCAGTTATAGAAGTTATTCTCCAGCTATGTAGATGTGAAAGATGAACTTCTCTGCCTGTTTACATGACAGAGTGCTAGAACTCATGATGGCAACAACTGGATTTCATCTGAGAGACTTCAGAATTTCCATTAAGCACAAAATTGGCATCTTACTTGGAACATACTTCCCTGCTGGGAACTGGGGCTCTGTAGGTTGGCAGATGTAGAGACTGCATGATGAGCCACCCTCTTAATAGATTCAGGTGAGTGGTAGACAGGAAGGACCATTCACTGCTAAGGTCATGAAGAGGATATTATTCAACCACCTATTAAAAACCTAGAGATGGTGATATTTAAGTCATATTTAAGTATCACTGAAAAGTCAATTATGTATATTTTTTTACTGTTTACTTATTTTAAGAGAGAGAAAAGGCATGTGAGTGGGTGGGGAGAGGTACAGAGAGAGAGAGAGAGAGAGAGAGAGAGAGAGAGAATCAAAAGCAGGCTCTACACAGTCAGTGCAGAGCCCTACATGGGGCTTGATCTCACAGACCATTAGATCATGATCTGAGCTGAAATCAAGAGTTGGATGCTTAACCACCTGAGCCACTTAGGTACCCTAAGGCAATACCATTCTAAAGGAGAACTAACAAGTAAGTGATAGACTACAAGATAGCCCATGTGGACCAGAAAATGTTTTGAATTCCAATATAAGGATTCTGAACTTTATCCTAGACAATGGAGAGCCTTTGCATTTTTCTTTTCTTTTTTTTTTTTTTTTTTTGAGAAGGAGAGTGGCAAAAGGAAAAATGATATAGTGTAGAAAGTTTATGTAGTAATATGTAGGAAGAGTCTGATAGGTAACAAAGTCAATTAGATGGCTTTTTATGGTTGACTAACCCAATGCTCTAAGTCCTCTGGTCTGTTTTCCTGGCATGCCTACCCATTACAATTCCGATCTGAATACATACAACATCTTTCTTCCCTGAAGTTATAGCACAGAGTCTTAATGTATAGGTGTTTCCTTGGTATTCTATCTGGTAAGCATTCTTTCATTCATAAGTGTTTCCCTGTTTGGCCGGTTGTATGCCACCCTAATGATCTCCAGCCACTACTAAGCCATCTTTATGTTCCACTGATCACATAATTACTTTAAACTCATCTTTTATTATTAAAGTTACAAAGTTCAGTCCTGAGTCCAAGGCTTTTTCCCTTCTGGCTCCATATTCTTGTTCTCTGAGCATCTGCATTCATGCCTCTGGCTTAAATTGTCACCAAGGTAAAAAGGACTCATATGTTTATATTTTCGGCAAAGACCTGTCATTTAAGCTCCAGATCTAACTCTGTAGCTGGAATCTTTACATAGACATCTCAGAGTTATCCCAAACTCAACCTGTCTGAAGGTCTAATGAGGATTCATAGCTGATGCTGGTCCACCCCCATCTGTACCACAAACAACCTTGGATTGCCTCCAGTGTGTCCTTTCTCGATAAGCTTACTATCACCTAAATAGTGTTGAGCACCAAACCTAGGAGTCAATTTGGCCCCTTACTTTCCTTCATACTCATATTTGATCTCTCATCAATCTCTGCTACTTTTTTTTAATGTTTATTTTTTTGAGGGAGACAGAGAGAGAGAGAGAGTATGCTTGGGAAGGGGCAGAGAGAGAAAGAGACTGAGATCTGAAGTGGGCTCTGTGCTGACAGTAGAGAGCCTGATGCTGGACCTCAAACTCATGAACCATGAGATTAAGACCTGAGCTGAAGTCAGACACTCAGAGCCACTCAGGGGCCCAGCAATCCCCATCACTTCTAACCCCAAGTATCTTCTTTCTTATTTTCTTCACCTGGCTGGTGCTTCTGCTTCTTTCTACTTCAGCTCAGTTTTCACTGCCTCTAAGAAAGTGTCTTCATTTTCCTGACTATGTCATTTTTCCATATTTTACGAATTCACAGAATCGGTTTGATTGGCAACATGCAAACTACGTAGACTGAGGGAAAGGGCAGAATCATTCTCTGGAGATGCAGGGTAAGGCACACAATAGAGGCCCACTCTGGAAATGGAAGTCAGCAAGTACTGTGAATATAGAGACATGTGAGGAAAGAAAATATGGAGAGAAAACAGAAGAGTTCAGGTCTGAACATACCCATTGGGATATGGGACAGACTAGAAAGAGAGAATGAAGAATAGTTATGGGTAAGCAAAAAGGAGTGACCGCACTCATTTAATTAAACGAATCAACACTTGACTTATGTTAAATGGAGGATAGCTACCTTCAATTTATTTTTGGTTACTACCCAATTACTATTTCCCAACGGATCTTGTGAGGCATTCAGCACGTGGCATCAGTGTCTTTTGTTCCAGTCTTACCACTGAGTAGGTATATTACTTTAGCTGAGTTGCCTCACTGTCTGTGATTAGATCCTCCGCTACCATTGAGTGTCATTAACTTCATTTTACAAAGGACGAAATAAGGATGAGAGAAGTTCAATCATGTACCCCAGGTCATACAGCCAATGAATGAGTGTCAGAGCTAGGACTAGAACCCAGAATGCAGATGTGTGCAACCAAAGTCATCTCTGCACCCTGTAGAGCACAGCTCTCAGAGGATGCGATTCACCAAGCACTGCTCTCTGCACCCTCAGCGGCCTTTGGAATGCCTCAAGTGACACATTCAGGCCAGGCTGAAGTGGTCAAAGCAATCTGCTGCTAAACTGGCAGTCCATGTTGCTCTGAGCAGGTTCTGTAAGCACCACATCTCTATTTTGATAAAAACTGACCAGAATGCTCTGGCTTTTCAGATCAGGGGGTTAAATGCTTATCACGGCAATGTGGGAAACTAAGGCAAATGAACAATTAAATTCCCTTACTTGCTCTAGCCCATTGACAAGTCCTTGAACTCGGCAGAGTGACCTCCCTTTAGGAGCTCAGCTGCCTTGAAGATGACAATGGGGGCAAAAGGGAATCTTGGCTTAGCAGTTTCCTGACCCCGCACAATCCTGTAAGTCTACTTTAACATATAAAAACTCCTTTGCAAATTTTCTTTATTTCAACTCCCCCAAGATACATGGTTGGCAATCATACTCCAAGCTTATGGCCTCTTGATATACATCTGCAGGGTTTCTTGACTGATGTTTCACTAAACAATAAGAAATGGTGTTTTCCTTATAACAGCTAGCCCCTCAAGATCCTGGAAACCTTGCTTCTAAAATTCCATAGAGACTTACGCTGTCCCTGACTTCTGAGAGTATATAAAGAGTTACCCATTACAACCCCAGTGCAGCTCTTCCTGACCACAGGTCCTGTCCCCATGCTTTAATAAAATCACCTTTTGTACCAAAGATATCTTCAGGAATTCCTTCTTGACCATCGGCTCTGGACCCCACCATCACCTCAAAACGTTATCATTCAGATACTGCAACCAATGAGATTATACCACCCAGGGTAGGGACAAGCTTTAGGCTCATTCTTATATAACCATGTGGTTTATTGAGAGCAAGATACAGAAGTCCCAGCTGTTGCAGATGGTTTCAGGGTACAGGCACTAACGCATGATAGGTTTGCAAGGTGCTGATAAGGACTTCAGGGCATGGAATCCATGAAATGACAAAAACCAGATCTGACACACTGATGGGGAGGCTATGACCCCCAACTCATCAGAAAACCACGTCATTCTTCAGCTAAGAGGGAAACCTGGAACGTGGGCATATTCTCCCCCAGAGGTGGAATTACTGTGCAGAAAATGAAGCTGAAGCTTCAGGACTCATCTCCTTCATGGTCTTTCCTAGGGATGCTGAGGGTTGATGGGAAATGCAGAATGTTCTGATGAAGAAGAGAAGCCAGGTTGCAATTGATGAGGGGCTATAGGGCAAGCTGAAGGCAGAGTACAAGCTAGGTGCCCTCTCTCCCCCAACCCTGTGTGATATTTATGTGTGATATTCCTTAGGCACTCCTGGATGCCCAAGAAGAAAGGAAAGGAAAGAAAACAAGTGGTTAAACTGATAGAGATCACAGTCATAAAGCAAACGAATCTCCTTCAGTTTACAAATATCTTAGTAAATTATAAGAAAAAGGCAATCTTATCAATAGTCTAATCTCCAGAAATCTGTAGACTCAGTTTCCTCGAGCCCCTAACATCACCCTCCCCTCCATGGTGATGTGGGGAAGAAGGGCAAGAAGGAACTGGAAAGTAAAACTAAATTTCCTTATAACCTGCAGCCCATTGACAAATACTTAAGGTAAATACAGAGTATATCATTTCTCCAGGAACTCCCTACTGTCCTAATATTACCCCCTTACTGGGAGAAAAACAAACTTAGCTTGACAATACCAAGGCCTACATCTTAGGAGTCCTCTTTAGCATATCCAAATCCTTCTGGAGGCTTTACCTCCCCCAGCTCCGTAGTAGATAACCAGTCACTCTTCACACCCCAGTGCAGCTCTTCTGGCCCATGAGTCCTGTCCCCTCATTTTAATAAAATTACCCTTTTGCACCAAAGAAGTCTTCAAGAATTCTTTCTTGGCTCTCGGGGTCCATTCACGCCCCCACCCCATAACCTCATCAGCAATCAGGAAACTTTCTATGTCAGCATTTTTCCAATACAGTGCTTACAACAAGTACAAAAGGAGACCTGGATGAGCAAGTCTCTAGTAACCAGTTGTGAATTATTTTTATGTTTGTAAATTTGTATTCTTTTCTTTAAAAAGGGTCACAGGATATATTATGTTTTGCGTGTCCTGGAGCTTATGACCTTAAGTTTCTCTTCAGTTTTACACTGAGTATGTTTTTGCTAGACAAATAAGCTAAGGGAGGAAAGTAATGACAGAAGCCACATGGTAGGAGTCAGGGAGCTTTCTACAGTGTCAGGAACAAAAGGTATTCTATCCCCAGATTTTACAATTTTGGGTACAGAAAAATGACACAGAACCAGAGAACAAACATTACTGGATTAACTAATAATGACAAGAATTATTCTATCTCTAACAACTTGGATGGAGTCTTGGGGAAAGAGAGTCTGTATGTAGTGTGTGTGTGTGTGTGTTTGTACAGTGTGTTCTGTGTGTCTCTACTTGTGTGTTTGTGTTTATGTGTGACTGTGGTCTGAGTGCTGGGGTGGAGATTGAGAAGCATATTTACTGAGTTGTGAAGGAAATGGACACAGAGAGACATAAACGGAGATGTGGAAAACCAAAGAAAAGAGACAGAGAGAGGAAGCCATGGTGGATAAGAGAAGTGAGGGTGGGAAGAAATGATGGCTGGAAGGAGGAGAGAAGACAAGCTGGACAAGTGGCCCAAGGTTTTTCCAATTGTCAGAAGAAACTCTGTCTTTATGCCTTTGGAAAATTAAGATAATAACTTAAAAAGACCTGTGACCATCCTGACAAAATGACTCTCAGTCAAGTAATCTTTAATTGGAAAAGTCTCCTCTTGTCACCTGGGCTCCAAAAGGGCAAAAAAAAAAAAAGTGAAAACCATATGTTCCAATCCTTTGATTCTTGTTTTACATTTTTGATAAATGTGTCTCATGGGGGCCATTTCTGCCAATAGTAAACTTTCTTTATGTTTCAGAATTTGCCTTCCAGCAGTCACATAAAATCTCACCACTGCAAATTGTCAGGGAGCAGTGGAGTTCTGAAGTAAATAAACCAGAAGTGGTAGGGAGTTTGGGTAGCAAAATTAGAAGAACCAGGAAAATAAAGTACAAAAAGTTCACTCTTCATTCAACTCAAGAAAACCATTACTGTTAGAAAATTGTACATTGCCTTCAAGACAAAACACATATTACAGAGGCTAGTCTCCAAATACCTCAGGTTCACAGTAACTTTAGGTTATTATTCCTAATTATTATTACTATTACTATCACTATAAAAATGGCTGACTAGACCAGGTTATTTAACTTCATTTCTATTCATACTGACTCTCCATAATTGCTTCTTCATATTTATAGGACACTGGACTTTCAACACAACATCACATATCTGGGTCAACAAGACACATCACCAATTCTAGTAACACCAATATCTGATGTCATGGCAATTACAGGTGGTGGTGTTGATGGAAAATGAGGAAGAGAAAAGGTACCTCTGGCTAATTTCTTGAGCATTTGGCTTATTTGAATGACAGTTCACAGATGGGAAACAGCACAGCTCAGCCTTAAACTCATGTCCTTTCAGTTCTGTACCCCTTAACAACAGCACCAAGTTATAAAGTCTATGTATGATATCAAAGTAGACACAGTTTCCAATTTCATATTCTCAACCCTCCACTTAAGTCAACCAGGGTCTTTGAGATCACCATGCACATGAAAGATACTCAGTATTCTTGTCTCCTGACTGAATTATTCAGTGGTTGGAAAAGCTTCTGATGAGAATTCAGCACACTTTCCTTATCTATGCAGAGCATGGAAACTTTTCTTACATATCAACTTATAGATATTCCCTGTGTGTTCTGGTCACTCCTGATAGAAGACACACCAAGATATTAAGATCACAGTGCTTGAAATTTTAGAACTGGGCCAAATTTGACCATGTACCTATCAAGAAAATACCCTATCTAATAATATAAAGTCTCCCAACTCCTTGGTGAAAATGCCAACTTGACTCATACAGGCCAAACCTTTATGTCTCTTGATAATCTGAGTGATTAAAACTATCCAGGGGCGCCTCGGTGGCTAAGTCAGTTGAGCATCTGACTTTGGCTCAAGTCATGACTCACGGTTTCTGGGTTCGAGCCCTGCATCAGGCTCTGTGCTGACCACTAGCTCAGAGCCTGGAGCCTGCTTCAGATTCTGTCTCTTTCTCTCTCTGCCCCTCCCCTGTTCACACTCTGTTTCTCTCTATCAAAAATAAATAAATGTAAAAAAATTTAAAAAAATTTTCAAACATGTCAAAAATCTAGGGATTAGTGCATACAATGGAATGAAAGCAGTAGAACCAGTGAAATATACTAGCCACATCCAGGATCATTTAGCATAGTTATTCTTGTTCCCTTGTAGTAATGATGAAGCCAACTATATTATAAGCAATTCTGAGTTTCCAGAGAACCTGCTTTTTAGCTATTCTGCAAGAAGTCAGTTTCTTCCCTGAAGTGGCTTGCAAATGGAAGTCAAAGGCAAGGAGGCAAAGAAAGAAAGAAAGAAAAAAGAATAGGAGGGAAGAGGGAGGTCGGGGGAGGGAGGGAAGGTGGAAAGAAGGAAGGGAAGAAGAAAGAAAGACCTTTGATTGAATTTTTCACTTCCTTAATTTCTAATAAAGATTTGCAGTGGTGAGCAAAAAAAAAAAAAAATTAGGTCCCATATAATTTTATTGACGTATCTGCACTATCTAGCATGTATGTGTCTACAATTAGTAGATGCTCAATCAAAAATTTGGAATGCTACCAGTTTTACCTTTAAAATTCCCTGCTTGCATGTGTGTATGTGTACACAAATATACATATAAATGTCAAATTATATGGTATATCACAACCATAATGTATCCTGAGAGTTATTCTTGAGATGAGTGAGACCTTGGTTGATCCATTAAGCTTGCTGATGATTCTGAGTTCTGTCTTCTCAAGGTCAGAGCAATGGTGAGAAGCAGGCACATACCAGCATTCTGACACCCATGCAATGGTGAGAAGCAGGCATGTAACAGCATGCTGCCCAGCACGGGTGCCCCAGGCCCTTGGTCATATATTTTCTCAAGCCTAGCTTTCTAAAAAAATTTATTTGTCTCTTCTTTTGAGATTCTCTCAGGCTTGTAAGTTAGACAAAAATGGTGCTTAGGGTTAAAGCATTTTGAGCACCACACCAAAGAGCTTGTTAGAGCCCCTGGGCTGGGGGCTGAGTTGTCTACTGCTAAGAAATCTAAGTCACAGCTGGAAAGCAACTTTAGCATCAGATCATTGGCCCTGCTCCTTGTGGGGGGAGCAGCATTCTTCCTGTCTGCCCTAGACCTGAGGCAGGCAACTTTTGGGCTGTGTTTATACTCAAAACTGTGATCCTGCCCTAGGGCTGGTGCATGTTTTTATAGAAAGACAAAAATCTCAGTGTGCCACAAAGGGAGGAGTGGCCATGAGAAGTCTGCCAACTTCCTTTGGGCCTTAGGCTATGCTTTGACCACTCCTAAGTTCACAGGTCTGCAGTTGTCTTTTCAGTGTCTGCTGGAACCCAAGGTAAGGAGATTGGAGAGGGCAGGCACCTTTTGCTCTGGACTTGAGTCAGAAGTAGAGAAGCCTGCTGTTTTTCACTTAAATCTGGTGTTGTTGAACCTCCTCCCAATGTAAAAGATGTCAGATCAGGATCACTGTTGCATAAAAGTTTTATATGATTTGTAAGGTTTAATAGATGGAGGCAGAGATGGGAGGTTAAAGAGACCATGTTATGGAGCCAAGAAGGCCTTTATTGGGATCTGCAATTCCCCGGGCGAGGTTCCGTGACTCTGGAGCGGGGAGTCAGGGAAGTCGCACCTGATATGGGAGAGCAAGGTCTTTTATGGGTGCAGAAGTTCCGGGTTTGAGCTTAGGTGGGCTGATAGCCACGTAGGGTCTTCTTTGGACGGTGGCAGGATTCAATTGGCTGTCTACCTCGGTGAGGAGGGGGATGCTGGAATTCCATGGTGAGGCATTCCAGTTTGAGACAGTCCAGATTGAGAGTGGGGGTCGTCAGTCCTGGTGGAGCCTGGATCTGTTATCTGGCCTGCAATAAAATGGCTGCTGGTGCTTTTCAAATGGCTCGGGTCATCCCAGGTCTGCAAGTGGGGGTTGTCAGTGCTAGAAGCTCTCCACAGCAAAGTGGCTGTTCAGTTGCTTTCCCATGGCAACTCTTACATGATTTGCAAGAGCCTCACTATACCATGCATTTATTATGAATTGTGTATTTGTTAAGCCAATCCACAAATATTTATTAGTATATTCAAGTGAATAAAAGAATGAGCCCATAGCTGGAGTATTAAGAATAAGGAGATGTGGCATAACTTGCCTCTGGAAAAGCAAACCGAGTAACAGGAAGCCACTGATGTGTTTTAACCATGAAGAGGGAAGAGTGATGGCTTGAGGTACACATCAGAGTTGCAGTTTGAAAAGAACACTAGCGCACTCTCCACTACAGTAGAGAGACGATTAGAAGGGTTAAACAAATGGCAATATCACACTGGAAGTTATTCAGCATTAGTCCATCAAATTATAAATGGTAACTCTGGTTATTATGGTGGAAACAAAGATAAAAGGAAACGGATGGATCTGACAGACAGGAAGTCCAATTTTACCAAGGGTAAATAAGGGAGAGAGTAGTGTTAGAGACGAGGCTCCGGTTTTTGGCTTATAGAGGTTGGTGGGGACACGGTGTTAACCTGAGAGGGAAACAGTGGAAGAGAACCAGATTAAAGGGGTAATTATGATGTCCGTTTCCAGGAGGTTGAATTTAATGTGCCATTGAGACACTCAAGTGAAGACGTTATGAAAGTCTCCATCAAACAGGAGAGTTAGAGTTCTAGGTAAAGATTTTGGAAATCTTGGGCACACAGATACTAAAAGAATACAATCAAGGAAGAGAATATGGAGTGATCTAAGAAAAGAGCCTGAGAAAGTAAGTGGAGAACTCTAACATTTAATGACTGAGAAGAAGTTGAGTTTGCAGATATGACCACAGAGAAGTACCCACACAGTAGGCTGAAAGCCAGCAGAGCACAACACCAGTGATGCCCAGAGAAAAAGACAGTCACAACACAGAGGGTGGATTTACCATAGAAAACATTGTTGACGTCTCAAGTGAGACAAGGGCTCACAAATGTTCTTTACACTGTGGTACGGAGAGGCACTGACATTATTTTGTTTTGATGGGCTTGGGAATGAAAGTAGGATAAAGCAGAAAATGAAAGTATCAGGTCTACCGGCCTGGTACACAAAAGAAGGGATCAAGGAACCAGAGATGCTTATTGAGGTTAATAAAAGCAGACCAGGGTAGGTGTAACTGAACAAGTCAGCCAGGAGGAGATGAGGTTTTCTGAGAGCAGAGTGACTGAAGTAGTCTAGAGGTAATGATTTGATCTAAGCTGTGATGATGCAAGTGGGTGGATATGATGACAATGAAAGAAAAAATAATATTGAAGATGAGCCTGTCAAGACCTTGGTGTAGAAGTGGAATAATGGCATTATTTTTTTTTTAATTTTTGAGAGAGAGAGAGAGAGAGAACAGGGTGGAGGGGCACAGATCAGGAGAGAGAATCCCAAGCAGGTTCTACAATGACAGCAGAGAGCCCAGCAGAGAAACCATGAACTGTGAGATCATGACCTCAGTTGAAGTCAGAGGTTCAACCAAGTGAGCCACCCAGGCACTCCCTGGCAGCATTTTAATAAAATATTGGGTTTGAAAAATCCTTTAGCTGACAATAGTGAGGATAGGATTAATTGTTCTATATTGAATATCAAAGAATAATATTCTGTTCTTCCAGAACTGAAGAAGTAAATGCTACTGGAAAGGCACTGGGTAAACATTAGGACACCAAACCCACTTTCACACCATGAGGTGCCCAGGGAAGAATGTAAAAATGATAACTTAAAACTTTCCCTAGAGAAGGAGTGTCAACAGTGGACAGCCATGTTTTAGGAAGGGAAGGAGGCAGAGCAATAATGAGGGGAAAAAATAGATGAGAATGTGAATAGTAGAGATCTCTGACACATAGAGGCACAACTTCAGACATCATAGTGATCTTCGTGAGAGAGACAAAGAAGTGAAGATCAGGAAGACCAGGTAGAAAATATAGCTCATGAGGTATGGAGGACTGATAAAAACAAGGATATGATACAAACACATTGAGCAATTCTGAAATAAACAAGTAAATAGAAAGAACAGGTTATGTGAGTATCAGATGTCTCTCCAAATCAGGACTTTGGCTCCCTTGGCAATAGGTTTTGGCCATGATGGAATGACTGATGACTGGACCACCATGAGGAGGGAGTAGGAATGTGCTCTAAAGCCCCAGGGTGATGGTGACCCTTGAGACCATTGCTTATATACGCCCATCACAAACCCTATTGAGAAGCTGGGGAAGTTATGGAAGAGATTATATCAAACTTTATGAATTCTTGGACCCCCTCAAGACCATCCATCCACAAACCCCAACTTAATTACTATGGTCCATCTTATTAAGACTAAACCCCAAGCTTCTTAACTTGGTTGTTAATATGCTCACTTTAAATAGCTTGTGCCTAGTGGGCTTGGGATACATTCCCAGCAATAATTAATCTGGATGAAACCAATCCTCCTTTCCATTAATTAAGGAATGCCTTTTCCCCAATAATTAAAAGAAAATCTTCATTAGCAAATTGTTACTAATACACTACTGATAAAAAAGCAAGCTTGGGAGTGTGGCGCTCAAATGTTTCATAGGTTACTGGATTTATTGGCAGGTGCTTTTTTTTAATCATCTAGTACTTAAAAGGACTGATGGACAGGATGAGAATACACACAGGACAGGTTGTGATGCAGAGAATAATGACAAAAACTTTATCCTATAATTTACACTTACTAGCCCGAAGATTGAAGCAGCTCTGGTACAATTGCTGCTGTGTGATGATATATATTACGAGATAAAAACTCATTTAGAAGCACAGGTGTAAGAGAAGTTAAAGGTTAAGAGAAAAGTAGTTTTGAGCACACATAAACCTAGCAGTGTAAGCCTGGGGCTTTTCCAGCCCCACACTTGCAGAGCATCTCCAGGCAGTGGCCATGCTGTGGGTCAGCATAAGGCTGTCCATGTCAATGACCTGAGCTTCCAATGAAACCTTACATTTACTGAGGTCAGTAACCTGGCAAGTCAATAGCCTTTGATGTGTTTCCTGGTCCCAGAAACACTTCAAACCATTGATTTTTCAAAGTCCAGATACCATTTGGGTATGGAAGACTTGCTACAAACATACCCTTTACTGGCGGCCAACCTGGAGCTAATGTCCTTCCTTGGCAAGAACACATGTCCCTAAAGCTACAAAGCCTTGACAAGGTGCTGACACCCTTGAAGGTCTCCCTGGGTCTTCAAAAAGTCAGCAGATACCCTCATTCCCACTGCATGTTGCATGAGGCTGGCCAGCTTAGCACTCATAGAATTTCCCTTTATCTTCTGCCAACTCCCTTTAGGACATAAGGCTCTGATATGTGCTCGTGGAAAAAATACCCTGATAGCTTATGACTTTTCTTCACATCCTCACTCTACACGACTCTTTTCAGGTTCACACTTTCTGCACATACTGGCTTTTTTGTTCTTCTCCTACCAAAAGTTCAATTCTAGTTGACCTATGCAATTCAGCACCTGGCAACCTCCATGACAGATGGGCTCAAACTTACCTCAGTCCCTGCTCAGGCTCAAGATCTGAACTCTGTGGTCCACATCCTAAGTAAGGTTCCTTAGGGAATACTACCACCATTCATGGGCTGGGTGATAACCTTGGTTCAGTTCATTTAACTCTTGAAAACTCAGTCTTTAATTGGGATAATTATTCCTTTATTGCTAAAGCCTGCTAGTTATCTATCCCATATCCTTCTCATATCTTGTTTGGTAAGAGAGCATGATTTTTCATTTGGAAAGGCAATGAGTACAACTAAGAAATTACAGATAAAAGTCACAATAGTGGGGCTTCAAGGACACCTCTTCTCACCTCATTGTGTTATTTCATTTTCCTACCCAGGATGCAGATGTGATAGCTAGAGCTCTAATAGCTATCTTGTGACCTTGAAGATGGAAGCCATGTGTGAGGGAGGACAAAGCATAAAGTTTAAAGAAGATTGTGACCCTGTTGACTTTATGAAGCTTTCATACCTGCCCTGGACTCTTACCTTAGGTCTTTATGTGTTCCCTATAGGGAAAGGAAATATACCTCCCTCCTGTCTAACATCTTTGGTTAAGTCATGAGTATCCGTTTAATGTTTTTAAATTATTTTTGAGACAGAGAGAGAGACAGAGAGAGCGAGCGAGCAGGGACGGGCAGAGAGGGAGACACAGAATCCAAAGCAGCTCCAGGCTCTGAGCTGTCATCTCAGAGCCCAATGCAGGGCTCAGACCCACAGACTGTGAGATCATTACCTGAGCTGAAGCCAAATGCTCAACCAATTGATTCACCCAGGGACCCTAAGTCATGAATATATAAATGATATGCTTCCTCCCAGTGATAAGATAGGCTTAAACTTGGGAGTGTGTATCAAAATTCTAAGGCAGTACCTGGGATACTGGCCCTCAGAACATTTCAGTTTCCTTGCCCTGTACTTTTAGTCTGAGTTTTCTGAAACATTATATAGCCATTTAAGCATTTACTGACTCTTCCTGAAACTGAGAGTTGAAGCTGTTTCCTTGAGTGGTTTCAAGACAAATGCTTTGATAATTTCAAGGACTGGCTTTGTGTCTACGCATCTTTTAGAGGTTAGGATACCCCAGGCCTCCTATTAATTATAAACACAATCTGTGAAGTGGCTCATGAGTATTCATGATTTTAAAAAATGTCTTTTTGAGCCTTGCTGGTGGCTTTCAACATTCTCTAAAGCAGAGTGCGATTATGTCTGATGGACAGCTAACCATCGGTCTGCGGGGCACTCATCGTCACCCCCTTGCCCCCTTCCCGTTTTCCTTTGCATTCACACATCAAAGTCACTTCAAAAAAATAATAAAGAAATGAAAGAAAAGAGAAGAGACAGCCCAAGCAGCTTAGAGTACAGGCCTATTATTTTAGAAACAGAACTATGTAGGTACAGCAAAAACATCAATATTGTCAGCAACATCAGCCACATTTGGCTTTGTGCTCTCTTCCCTGGCTTTTAAGAGCCTGATTTAATAAGAGTGTGAAAAAGAGGGGATGCTTGTCCTCCAAAGCCTCCACAAAACACTCTCTCACCAGATGGAAAACCTAGCCACAACGGCTGATGAAGCTTCTGTACATCTGTGTTTGTTAGTTCAAAGGCATGTAGATTCAGTGACCCAGGGGTTCCTGTTTGCTCTTATTTGGATCTCCTGTTCTTGCTTCTTGTTGCATTTAGTTAGTGTGTGTGTGGATTGTTTGGGGTTGCATTTTATTCATTTCCACACCACCTCAATAGGTCACTGTGAGTCTTGCAGATCTGCATACCTAAATACACTAGGTACATGGCCCTAACACTGGATAGAGACTTAAAATCATTGAACCCCTGGCCAACACACACACACACACACACACACACACACACACACACGCACACACATACACACACAGTTGTATAAGCTGTAAAGATCTTCCTTCTTATAACCCCTATCATTGTCTGACCACAATTAAAGGTAAATAGAACTGTCAACTGAATTAAAAGCAACAATTTTTAATTGAGCTACTGCGACTGCTTGCCCAGTGAACATGGCTATGCCCTGAAGATCCCCAGATAAACCTGATATGGTCTTTGTTCTCAAACTGCTCACAGTCCCATTTTTGAGGCCCAAGCCGCTGAGAAACTGGTATCCCTGGGGAGTCCGTTCCCCTTACTAAGGTGGTATGCTGTAATATGAGGTCAAGATCTAGACTAAAATGCTTCTTTTTTCCCCCCAGCATTGAAATGTTGAGCAATTTATGTACTATTTGTGATTCTCTGATCCTCTGCTTTCTTATTTGCAAAAATATGCTCTTTTGTCTCTGGCTTCCTTTACTCAGTGTCATTTCTTGAGATCCATTCCTGATGCAATGGGGATCAAAGCCATTGTGAATATTCACAAGTCTTGGGATGGACATATACTTTAATTTCTCTTGAGTAAACACCTAGGAGATCATAGGTGTATGCTTAACATTTTAACAAACTGCTAAAGTGTTTTTCTCAAAGTTATCTTGCCGTTTTATATTCCCTCTCAGGTGTGAGGTATGAGAATTCTATCCACATCTTGGCCAACACTTAGTATGATCTTGTAAAAATAAAAATTAGCCATCTAATAGTATATCATTGTGTTTTTAATTTGCAGATACCTGACAATTAATGCTGAGCATCTTGGTGCGTACTAGCTATAGATCTTCCTTGGTGAAAAGTCTGTTAAAATGTTTTGCTCACTTTCTAAATTGGGTAGCTTGTTGACTTATTTAACTTTGAGGGTTTTAAATATAAATAAATAAATAAATAAATAAATAAATAAATATTATAATAAAAAATTACATACAAACATTGTTCTGGATACAAGCTGGTCATCTTTTCATTATTTTAACACTATCTGTTCATTTATTTTCGCACATTGATGTCCTGTTGTTCCACTACCTTTTGTTGAAAACACCATCCTTTCTCACTCAGTTGACTTTGTATCTTTGTCAAAAAACAAACCAATGAAACACCCAGATGTTAGTATATGTGGGCTCTGTCTTCTAGTCTATTTATCTTCATGTCTACTGTTATGCTAATATTTTCCTTTTTTGATTACTACACCTTTAATCAGATTTAGAATCAGGTAATGTTAGTCTTTCTTCTTGGTTCTTTTCAGTGTTGTTTTGGCTATTTAAGTTCCTTTATTTAAAGTTTATTTATTAATTTTAAAAATGAGCAAGAGCAAGCAGAATAGGGGCAGAGAGAGGGGGGGAGATAATCCCAAGCAGGCTCCACGCTGTTAGCACAGAGTTGGACATGGGGCTCAATCCTAGGAACTGTGAGATCATGGCCTGAACAGAGGTTAACAGCTGGACAGACACTTAACTGACTGAACCACCCAGGAGCCCCTCCTTATGCTTTTTAGAATCAGTTTGTCACTTTTATAAAAAAGCCTGCTAAATTTTTAATTTTCATTTCATTTAGTCTCGAGATCAATTTTGGGAAAAATAAAAATTTAGCAATATTTAGTCTTACAACCCTTGAAAATGTTCTCTCTCTTATTTATTTTATGTATCCTTAATTGCTCTCACAATATTTTGTATTTCTAAGTATTCAGGGTTGCATATATTTTGTCAAATTTATTTCAGATATTATGTATGTTGATTCTTTTTTTCTTTTAATAGTACTACTTTCTAGTTTTAATTTGTAATTGTTTATTGCTAGGATATTGAAATATAAGTAACTTTTGTATATTGAGCTTGCATTATGCAACTTTGCTAAAGCATTATTACTTGTAGTAGCTTTTTTTGTATATTGCCTCAGGTTTTCTACATAGATGATGATCTTACATGCAGATGAAATAATTTTATCTTTTCCTTTCTAATGTGAACGGCTAATATTTCCTTTTCTGCCTGACTGCATTGTCTAGGATCTCCTGTACTATTCTGAACAGAAGTGGTAAGAGTGGACGCTTTCATTTTAGTTCTGATTGTAGGTGAATATCATTTAATCTTATGCCATCAAATAGGATGTTAGCTGTAGGTCTATTTTTTTTAACTTTTTAATGTTTATTTATTTTTGAGGGAAGAGAGATTCAGAGTGTGAGGGAGGGGTAGTGAGAGAGGCAGACACAGAATCCAAAGTGGCTCCAGGTTCTAAGCTGTCAGTACAGAGCCCAATGGGGGGTTCAAACTCACAAACCATGAGGTTATGACCTGAGCCAAAGTCGGATGCTTAACCAACTGAGCCCCTCAGGGGACCTAGTTTTTTCCCAGAAGTCATCAACTAGATAGTTTCCTTCTATTCTTACATTGCTGAGAGTGTATTACCAGTAATGGATCCTGGGTTCTGTCAAATGAGTTTGCCTTATGCTTTGAGATGGTTTTATATTTTTTCTTTCATTTTTAGTTACTTAACACAGTGAATTACAATGATTGATTTTCAAATATTAAACCAGTCTTGCATTCCTAAAGCAAACACCCTTTGTTCACGATAAAATATCCTGCTTATATATAGTATGGTTGGATTAAACTTTCTAGATTTTTTTAAAGGAGTTTTGCACTTATGTTCATGAGGAATAGTGGTTCATGGTGTCCTTTTCTTATGAAGTTTTAGTATGGCCTTGGTATCAGGGTAAGGCTGGCTCCATAAAATGAGGTGGAATATATCTTCTTCTTTTAAATATTGTGGAAGAGTTTATATATCAGTATTTTTTTTCATTAAATGTTTGGTACAATTCAAAATTGAACCTTTAGAGCCTAGAGTTTTCTTTGCATAAGATACTTAACTGCATATTCAATTTCTTTTATAGATTTTGGAATATTTATATTATCTAGTTTTTCCTTGAATGAACTTAGTAATTTGTGCTTTAAAAAGTATTTGTCCATTTCACCTAAGTTTTCAAATTTATTGGCATAAAGTTGTTCATAGGATTTCCTATTGACTTTAATACCTATAGCAATATGTAGCATTTTCATATACTTCATATTTAATATTGATAATTTTTCTCTTTTTTTCTAATCAGTCAGATCAGTTTTATTGATGTAAAAAAACAGCTTTTGCTTCCTTGATTTTCTCTTTTTTTCTCTTTTCTCACTCTGATCTTTATTTCCTTTCTTCTACTTAATTTGCATCTGATTTGGTCTTCTTTTTCTAGTATTTTTTTAAGGTTGAAAGCTAAAGTCGTTTATTTGAGATAGATCTTTTCTAATACAGGCATTCAATGCTTTCAGTTTTCACTACTGTTTTAGTGAAATCCCATACATTTTGATATGCTCCATTTTTATTTTCACTAAGTACCCCAATGCCCTCTAATTTGTTTTGATCTCTTCTTTGATCCATCTATTACATAAACGTGCATTATTTAGTCTCCAAATATTTGAGGATTTTCTAGAGATCCTCCAGTTACTTATTTATAATTTCATTCTATTGTGCTTAGAGAATATATTTTGTATGGCTTAAATTACTTTAATATATTGAAACTTGTTTTATGGCCCTGAATATGGTCTACTTGATAAATACTCTCTGTGCACATGAAAAGAATGTGAATTCTGCTTTTGTTTAGTAGAGTGTTTTGTGAATAATTAAGTTGAGTTAAATTGCAGTGCAATTCAAACTTTCTATATCTTCACTGATCTTCTCTCTACTTGTTCTATCAATTATTGAGATACAGGTCAAAATCTCTGACTGTAATTGTGAATGTATCCACTTCACCTTGCCTTTCTATCAGTTTTTGCTTTATGTATTTTGAACCTCAGTCTTTAGGTGCATAAATATTTACAACTGTCTGTCCTTTTAATGAGTTCACTTCTTTATCCTTATGTAATGACATTCTTATCTCTGATAATATGATTTGATCTGTAATTTAGTTTGCCAGATATTAATATAGTCACTCCTACTTTTTTTAATCACTGTTAGCATGCTGTATTTTTTACCATCTTCACTTTTAACCTACTTGTGCCTTTGTATGTGAATTATGTTCCTTGTCTATAGTATATAGATGGCTTTTGTTTTGTTATCCAATTTGAAAAAATATTTTCTTATTAATTTAGAATATTGACTTAGAATATTTACATAAAATGAAGTTATAAATATTGTTTAGGTTTAAATCTATCATAATATTATTTGTTTTCTATTTGTCTCATTCTTTCTTCCCCTTTCTTTTTAAATTGTGTTTTGGAGTCAGATTTTTTTATAATTCCATATTATCTTTTTTATTTTAATGTTTATATATTTTTGAAAGAGAGAAAGAGAGTCAGAGAGAGAGGGAGAGGGAGACACAGAATCCAAAACAGGCTCTAGGCTCTGAGCTGTCAGCAAAGAGCCTGATATGGGGCTTGAACCCACAGACGTGAGATCATAACCTTAGCCAAGGTCAGACACTTAACCAACTGAGCCACCCAGGCACCCTAGATTTTATCTTCTTTTTAGGCTCTTAGCTATAACTCTGTTTGTTATTCTGTTGATTACTTAAGTGTTTATGGTATATCTATTTAATTTAGTAGTCTATCATCAAGTGATATTTTACCATGAAACATATAATAAACCTGTAATAATATACTTCCATTTCTTCCCTACTGAATTTTGTGCTATTTTCTATACATTTTAGCATTACATATGTTTTAAGCCCCATAACATATTGCTATCATTGTTGTTTAAATAGTCAAGAATCTCTTAAAGAGATTAAGTTATTTTTATTATTTATTTATTTATTTTTATTGGAACATATTTATTAAATCATTTTTACACCTGACAGCAGGTTTTGTTACAAGAAAAGTTTAAAAAAAAGATGAAGATTCTAATTGCCAAGGGCTGTGGGAGGAGCTCTCTAAGGAGGAGCTGGACTCAGAAGATGGACAGAGAAAAGTACAAAGTGGACAATTTTTACATGTTTCCTAAGTTTGCCTCATTTGGCCATGCAGAAGGATAACAATTACTGAAGGATGAATTAGCTGTATAACAACTTGATATTTTGCTTTATTTTATTTTATTTTATTTTTTTTGAGTTTAGAGTAGAAGGTTTTTTTAAATAGTTTACTATCAAATTGATTTCCCTACAACACCCAGTGCTCTTCCCCACAAGTGCCCTCCTCCATCACCACCACCTCTTTCCTTCCTCCCCCTTCCCCTTCAACCCTCAGTTCATTTTCAGTATTCAATAGTCTCTCAAGTTTTGTGTCCCTCACTCTCCCCAACTCTCTTTCCCTCTTCCCCTCCCCCTGGCCCTCCATTAGGTTTCTCCTGTTCTCCTATTAGACCTATGGTGCAAACATATGGCATCTGTCCTTCTCTGCCTGACTTATTTCGCTTAGCATGACACCTTCGAGGTCCATCCACTTTCCTACAAATGACCAGATTTCATTCTTTCTGATTGCCATGTAATATATCATTGTATATATATACACCACATCTTCTTGATCCACTCTCAGGTGATGGACATTTAGGCTCTTTCCATGTTTTGGCAATCCCAGACTTTAACCTCTACTACAAAGCTGTCATCATCAAGACAGTATGGTATTGGCACAAAAGCAGATACATAGACCAATGGAATAGAATAGAGAACCCAGAACTGGGCCCACAAATGTATGGCCAATTAATTTTTGACAAAGTAAGAAAGAGTATCTGATGGAAAAAAGACTGCCTCTTTACCAGGTGGTGCTGGAAGAACTGGACAGCAACATGCAGAAGAATGAAACTAGACCACTTTCTTACACCATACACAAAAATTAACTCAAAATGGCTCAAGGACCTGAATGTGAGACAGGAAACCATCAAAACCCTCAAGGAGAAAGTAGGAAACAACCTCCTTGACCTCAACCACAGCACTTTCCTAACTCGACACATCCCCAAAGGCAAGGGAAATGAAAGCAAAACTGAACTCTTGGGACCTCATCAAGATAAGCTTCTGCACTGCAAAGGAAACAATCAAGAAAACTAATAGGCAACTGACAGAATGGGAAAAGATCGTTGCAAATGACATATCAGATAAAGGGCTAGTATCCAAAATCTACAAGGAACTCACCAAACTCCACA
>NC_043701.1:142325169-142337937 GCF_006229205.1 Suricata suricatta | reverse complement strand
AATTATTCTATTTTTTCAAGAAGTTTTATTTACAATTATTTATTTTGAGAGAGAGCACAAGCAGGGTATGGGCAGAAAGAGAGGGGGGAGAGAGAATCCCAAGCAGACTCTGTGCTGTCAGTACAGAGCCCAATATTGCGCTCAAACTGACAAACAGTGAGATCATGACCAGAGCCAAAATCGAGAGCTGGACACTTAACTGACTAAGCCACTCAGGCTCCGCAAATTTCATTAATTTTTAAAATCACATACTTTTCATGTAATTACCTTTCCTGTGTTCATCATTCCTTCCCGTAGATCTGTATTTCCCTCTGGTATGAGTACCTTCTACCTGAATAATTTGCTTTAATATTTCTTGTTGAGTATTTCTAGTGCTGATGAAACTTTCAGCTTCTTTATGTCTGAAAAGTCTTAATTTGACTTTGAATTTTGAAAATTACTTTTGCTGGGTATAGAATTAGAGTCAACAGCGTTAATAACTATCAGTGTCCTCATGTGCTGATTCTAACATCTATGTCATGTTAGGGTAGATTTGACAGATTGTTTTTTCTCTTCATATGAGTCATATTTTCTTGCCTTTGCACACTTAGCAATTTTTTATTGAATGTCAGATATTGTGATTTTTTAAATCATTCTGAATATTTGGAATCTCTGTAAATACTCCTGAGCATTATTCTGAAATGCACTCATGTTCTTCAGAAATTGTTTCATTCTTTGGGTCTTACTCTTCATATTTGTTAGGTAGGACCAGTGTTTAGTCTAGGGCTAATTATTTCCACTGGTAAAGGCAAGATACATTGGGTAGTCCACACCTGTGACTCAGGAGGTTTTCCATGGGGGCAGCACTGTCCCTGGTCCTGTGTGAGTGCCAGGCACTATTCCCTCCAAGTTTTTGGATTTTTTTTGCCCCTGACTTGAATAGTTTACTCACACATGTGCATTGATTGTGCTCAGTTAAGTAGTCATGAGCAATCCTTCACAGATCTCTATAATTCTCTCTCTGTGCAGTACTCTCATTTTGGTACTCTGTTCTGCAAACTATAGCACTATTAATCTCTCCAGACTTTCAACTCTGTCTTTTCAGCTGAGGATGTGTCCATTAGATTCCATCTCATTTCTCTGCAGAGCCAAGGCCAGGATAGTAGCTGGAGCAATCACAGAGATTCCTTTATTAGTTTCCCCATATCTTAGGGTTATGAATGTTTGTTCTCTGATACTCAGTGTTGTGTCAACCATTTTTCTTCATGTTTCTTTCACAATGGGTAAATCTGGTCTTTGTTATGTCATCTTGGCTGGAAGTAGAAATCCTCAGATTTTATAATTTTATTATATTTAAAGCATTTGCCTATATGTGTATGCCTGTTATATATTTAAAATGCTTAGATCTTTCTATATTTTATTTTCATCCAATCTTCAAAGGTACAGTCCATGATTAGGGCTGTCAGGAACTGTTTCTTTCATGTGTGCTTCCCAGCATGAAGTGAATATAGTCCATTAAGTTATACAAAATGGAGCTTTGTCTTTCCAGAGGAGATATCTTTTCCCAGTTTGCACTTGGGTACTACCATGAGCAACTAACCAATTCATTCCTCCAAAGTTTCTAAGATTAAAATTGATATTGATTCATAGCTACTTGAAAGTAATATTGACATCTAAAAAACCCAAATAAGAATAAAGAAAAAAGAAAATCATCTATTCAAAATAAGATGCTTAACTATTTAGAAAGATCCCCTTTTCAATGATGTTTGGCTGGTTTGGGTGGGTCAATTATTCAATTGTTTGGAAACACACAAGAAAGAAGAAACAAAACTGAATAATATGGTGTGGTCTGGTTTATCTTTGTGCAGAATCTAAATGTGTCACCTATTATTTTTCAAGATTTTTAATTTATTACATGAAATACTGGCAAGTCCAGATGAAGGAAGGGAAAAAAAACTTGCATTAAATTATTTTCCCTCCCCTCCTTCCCTCTTTCCTTCCTTCCCTCCTTCCTTCCCTCCTTCTTTCCTTCCTTCCTTCCTTCCTTCCTTCCCATCTTTTCTCTCTACCTCCTCCAATCAATGAATGTTTATTGAGCACCTTCTATGTCCCAGGCATTGATATAAAGTTATTCATATCAAAACATTTTAAAAATCTCACTTGGTGCAGCTGACCTTCAAAAAAGGGTCATATGTAAATATGTAAATAATGTACTCAAAAGCAAGTAAAACTTTTATTATATTTAAATGTGGTAAGTACTATATAAATATTAAAGAGCCAGGCAGAGAACAGAGTATTAGGAATTCAAGGTAGGCACCAAAAGCTTTACTAGGGTTAGCCATGGTAAGCCTTATTGGAGAAGGTAGCATCTGAACCAAGATCTGAAAGAAGTGAAGAAGCAGAAACTGAGACATCCAGGTGTCTGGGGCAGCATGCCTGGAGTGTTGGAATAAGAGCGTGGAGGCTAGTGTAATGAGGAAAAGAGATCCAGAAAGGGAGTGGGAGAGGTTGAAGGAGTAAGGGCAAAGCAGACCTCATGAGGTCTTCTATCATAACCTGACTTAAATTTTAAAGAAAACATCTTAATGTCATTCATTTATTGGAATTGCTCTAAAATAGACATTTGATGAATAATGTGGTGAAAGAAGAGGGGCTGTTCTAATGTTTGTCATCTTCCTCCTCCATGACTGCTAAGAAGGGAACACCTCTTCTTACCAGCAGGCTTCTAGGTCATTGCTGGTCAGACACCATGAGGGCTGAGTGGCAATGGCAGAGGCCAAGACCCAGGCAAGTGGCTCATGTGGACTGATTGATGAAAGAAGGGATTAGGGTAAAGCAAGGGGTATGGGTTACTAGGTATTTAGGATGAAGGAAGAGATGGGTAGTTTATAGGAAAAGAGAAGTGGAAAAAAGGATCATATTACTTTTATTGTGTTTTATATGATAGGGTTTCCATTTTTTAGGACATTCAAGAAGACCTACAGTGGTTATCTATATATTTCTTTAATACTTTTATATTTTAAATTTGTTTTTCTTTTGGATGAAACCATATTAAAACTTGCTTTGGAGGCATTCCCCGTGTATAGGAGTTACTTTTCCCCAGAGGGAAAAAGTAAGACATTGGAAGTTCTTGTATTCAGGTGATAAAACTGTGTAAACACAGACAAAAACTGTTTAATTTTTTCCATTAGGTAATGTGGTTATCTATTTTACCTTCTATAAAGTTTTGGAATTTTAATGAGATTTTCAGCTGATAAGTAACGCATGAACTTATCTGAAAGTTTACAAGTGTACTTGCCTTCTACATTAGACTCTTCCCCTTCCTGGAGTCAAACCACATTAACACTTTCCTGAATGTCTACTAGATAATGTCTTTTATACAGGAGGTTGAAGTATCTGAAGTTGCCATTTTTTGAGTCAAAAAGTCAAATATCAAAAAAATGGTCAAATATCCGTAATTTTATAATGTTAAATCTAATACAAGGGCATATATATCTTATTTTTAATGAATTAATTTTATAAAAGTATTCTGACATCTTTTTTGTGTTTATATCTATATGTCTTCAATATAATTCAAAACCAATACAGATAAATTTACATCATGATCTTTAATACTGATATGATATTGCATTATGGGCACATTACAAGTTCAGTATTTTCCATTTGATGAACTTTTAGATGGCTTCCAAACTTTTGGTATTTCAATGTTGTAATGAGCCCCATTGCTATGAAGATATAGGGGTTAATTTTTTTTTTTCATTTACCACCAGGGTGGATGAGGGTGCCTATATTTCCACATTCTTCGAGCCCTGTGGATGACCTTTGATAACTGCGTGAGGGACAATTCACATCTAATTGTTCTACTATTCCACATCTAGAGTAACTGTATCAATTTGCCATTTTTGTTTGCATGTCTATGTGTTTTTCATGTATTTATTTTATGTGCCATTAGGTTATAGCTTTTGATTTTTTATTTCAAGTATATTTTTATGAATTAATAAAATAGTACTCATCTTATTTCTTGCAAAATATTACCAGGTTGCCATTTTAATGCTGTTTTTATATTACAGATCATTGAATGTTATCAAAACATTCATTTTAACATTATTTTTCCATCACATTTCCCTTAGAAATGGCTTCTTTGGACTCAGGTTTATCTTTCTGTCCTTCCAGGTATTATTTTTTGTAACATTTAAATCCTGATCCATTTGAAATGTATTCTGGTATGTAAAAAATAAGTAGTATGTAATTTTAAATCTAAGTAACTATACTTGATTAATATATTTTATGTAATAGTTGTAGGAAATAAGCCTTTCTCAGTTCAACAAATTCCATAATACCCATTTAGACAAGAACCCGTTTTCAGTCACTGTATAGTTTTTGTATTTTTTAGATATTTCAAAAAGTGTCCCAATAACCCATTTTTAGTGGTAAATACTTTTATTTTCATTGATAAGCAACTTCTGTGTTACCTGAAGAGTGGATCACCTAAGAAAACGTCTTCTAATCTAGAAGAATGATGTCCCAGTGCTTGTCTTGAACTCACCATTTGTTACATTGCTAGGCCTTTTTCCTTGCTGCTTCCTCAATAGATCGTGAACTACTTGGGAAAGGAGCCATAGTTTACTTACCTTGATATCAAGAGAAAAAGTCACACTGCGCAACCAATCAATATATAATAAAAGAATGAATGATGGACATTTCGGATAGACACATTTAACAACATCCATTCACTTATGTACTATGCTCTATACACATCTAGAAGAAACCTAAGATGGCTACATAATAATACATTTCTTTATACCTCGGGCACCTCTGTTTGCCTGGAGTGAATTTTTTTTTCAGAGATTACACACCTTATGCTGTAGAAATGGAAAAACTGCTATGTCTGAGTTCTTTTGAGCCCAAGGTTCAGTCAGCACTACATTCTCTCTCATTTCATTAGAAAAGGACACCAAGTTACATTCAGAGGCACTGAGTGTGTGAACACTCTTTATTTTAAAATGATTTGCATGGAGTCTTAACTACCTGCCAAAAAGCCTGCAATGAAAGATAAATGCTTGAGAATAATAAAATGCATTTTAAATCCTCTTGTTCAACCTAGTTCCTTCAACCTTCCCTTAAGAGGGGACGGAGTCATGTCCAGGCTTTCACCATGATGTATGGTCACCTAAAATCACATCCCATGAAATCCAGGAGGGGGAAAAATGGTATTTGTAGTTCCATTTCACAAGCCCTAAAAACTACACAAATAATTCCATTCTCTTATCTGACTCTTCAAAGCAGGCTGCTCTCCAGCTGCTAATTTTGGCTATTGCCCGGTCTCTTTGAAAGATAAAATTCCACAGTAGTACCTAATTTCTGGCACTGTACCCCCTGCCTCACCTCAAAGTGTGTGTGTGTGTGTGTGTGTGTGTGTGTGTGTGTGTTGCATTTTTTACTGGGCAAGAGCTTCCAGTCCTGTGGTTTTTGTGATTGCTTAATATGGCTCAATGAAACCCTATTAACTTTTGTAAAAATTTACTTATTTAAATTCAAGTCAGCTAACATACAGTGTAATCTTGGTTTCAGGAGTAAATTCATCATTTACATATAACACCCAGTGTTCAACCCAACAGGTAGTCGCTTTATTGCCCACCACCCATTTAGCCCATCCCTCCCACCCCTCCTCCAGCAACTATTAGCTTATTCTCTGTATTTAAGATTCTCTTCTGGTTTGCCTCCCTCTCTGTTTTTATCTTATTTTTCCTTTCCTTCCCCTATGTTCATCTTTTTTGTTTCTTAAATTCCATATATGAGTGAAATCATACGATACTTGTCTTTCTCTGACTTATTCTGCTTAGCATAATGCACTCTAGGGTAATCCACGTTGTTGCAAATGGCAATATTTCATTCTTTTTGATCACTGAATAGTGTCCTAGTGTGTGTGTGTATACCATATCTTTATCCATTTATCACTCGATGAACATTTGGAAACCCTATCTATCTAAACTTGGTGAGACCCTCACTGTTAGGACACAGTTAATTATCATTTTAGTTATTCTTTTTGGCTATTCCAAGCCTTTTCCTTTCCCCTACTACTTTCTTCTTCCATTCCTGCCATCTTCAATTTTAGCATGATTATAGCGACAATTTTTTTATTTTATTGTATTTTTTTAACCTGTCCATATGAGAATGGAAAATTCTTCCTTTTCTCTAAATATCTATCTTCTTTGCACAAACCCTTCTCATTCCTGAGGTCTTATAAAAAGAAATGTCTTTCCTACAGAATCAAGCCTTTCCATCTTCAATTAGCACTCTGTTACTCAGATACAGAACCTCCAGGGCCTTGCTAGACCTTCTGTATTAGAATCTGCATTTTCACAAGCAATCCATGGAATTTATATGCATTGGCTTGTACTTCTTCTTTGATAGCACCTTCAGTTTTGATTAAGCCCTCCTTTGTTTATAAAAAGGCCAGTCTCATGTCTAAAGTATCGTTCTTCTATCCAGCTAGCTTATCCATTTAGCACCATCTCACTTCACTACTCCATTTGTGAATACAGGGCTTTCGTTTCTCCACCTACTGATTTCATAGTAACTTGCATTCTCCTTCAGCCCCCTAATTTGTTCCTAGGAATCTTAACTGCTTTCAGTAACTTTCTGCCAAGATCTATTAAGCATACACATTTCAGTTCTATCATACCGCTTGAAATAATTATCACTAGCTGAGATTTTGGTAAGCCTCATGAACTACAACAATAAACTCTACAATACTGCTAAATATGCTATTTTGTAGAAATAGTTACTATGTTCTTCTTGTGCCTTTTAGGCCCTTCAATAACCTTTATCATTCCTAGTCTGATAAGTTTCTTAAAATACCTATTCCTGCTCAGAGACATATTTTAGATGCTGATTTAATTATCTATTATTGCATAACTATCCTCAAACAGTTTAAAATAACACATATTTATTACCTTACACACTTTCTGAGTGTCTATAATCTAAGAAGAGTTTAGCTGGGTGGTTCTGACTCAGAGACTCTCATTACATCACAATTCTAGATGCTAACTATGTTGTAGTCATCTGAAAGCTTGATTGGGTCAGGATCTCTCCACCCTCTGAACTACTGATATCTGGGGATGAATAATCCTTTGTTGCATGGAGATTTGTTCTGAATTATAGGATTTTAGCAGTATCCATGGTCTCTATCTTCTAGATGTCAATACTACTTCCCTTCCTAGTTGTAACAACCAAATTACCCACAGATATTGTCAAGTTCCTTTGGCAGCAAAATCACCCCAAATGAAAATTACTAGGCTAGTGGTACTATTTCCAAGATGGCACACTACTAGTGTGTTGGCTGAAGGTCCACTCCTTATTGGCTATTGACAAGGAGGCTTCAACTCCTGGCCACACAGGGTTCTTGATAAGGCTGATTTAGTATTCTCATGATATCACAGTTAGCTTTCCCCAAAGTGAATAATCCAAGAGAGGGGATGCAGATGAAGGAAGCATCCTTCACAAATACTCTGTTTGTTAGAAGCTACCCACTAAATCAAGTCAACAGTCCAGGGAAGAGGAATTAAGCTCCATCTCTTTAAGGGAGAAGTATCAAGACATTTTTTGAAAATATTTTTAAAAGTACCAAAGTCCTCCGCCCATTAAAAAAAAGTCCTTATAAATTACTGAATCATTATATTGCACATGTGAAACTAATGTAACACTGTATGTTAATTACACTGGAATTAGAATTTTATAAACAAAAACAGTCCTTATACAAAATGTTCATGAATTTATCATGAGATAGTTGGTTTATCTCCCTCACCGCAGATTTATCTCCCCATAAATACTCTCTATTTAATCAGGAGAACTCTAAAGTCCTTTTCACACAGACCTCCCTTTGTTTCTAAAGCTTGTTTCCTTTTCCACACTTCCACAGCCCACATTAATCTCTACATTTTCTAAACTTCCATCACTTCAGTTTTACCCCTTGTATATGCTGCATTCTTCTAGCCAATCCAAACAGGAAAATGAAATAAGAGCACAAAAAATTGTTGGTCTTATTTATTTCTTTACTCTTTCTCCTCCTTATCTCTCTGTCCTCCTATTATCTTCTGGATTTCTCGGCTACCAGCCTAATTTTACCCTTCTATGTATTATAGGTGTTCATATACATACCTGAGAAAAAAATTTTTTAGTTAAATATGGCAAGGGTCTGAAAGAGGTGTTTCCCCATGTATGGGCCTGAAATATCTACATGAGAATCATTTGACAAATGTGGAAATCCAACTTCTCTCTGGACAAACTGTGAGATCCCTGAAGGAAAGATCTTAGTGTCTGCTCTTAGAAAAGCTAAATGAATACTGGATCTGCAACCCCCCTCCCCAAATCTATATCAAAATCAAATAAATGATTATACGATCATAGAAAACTTCTTCTGGATTTCTAAGAGAAAAAAATACATCAAAATTCTTAGGACTCTGAAAATGACTTGACCAATTAACCACTGTTACATAAATTGATATGGAGATAATGCCCAACAATCTGTGTTAACTTTCTAATCTTATTTAATAGTGTAAATGATACCCAAAGTCAGAATCATTGGTGATCTGCCCAACTATGAATCACTTTCTTACCAAAATTTGGGCATCATTCTTGAGATTTTTTTTCTTATTTTCTGGTGAGATAGATAAACCCCAAATGTTGATATAGGAAAGGTCAATCACAGAACCTTAGGTGTTGTAAGGTGTGACCTTAGGTGTTATTGTTATTTTTCATGAGATGCTATAAATTGAGATAGCACATTACCAGAACATTTTTAAGGAATTAACAACTTTTTGGGAGGAGTTGGTAGCTGGAATGATAGCCCAGAGCCAATATTCTGGCTAATGAATAGCAGCCTAGGCAAACTCCTAAGTCTCTTAAGTTGTTAGAACAATTATCAAGTACTAATAGTGGGAAATATACTGTACAGCCTGAAGAAACACACACACACACACACACACACCATGAAGTTGGAGAAGTTGGAGATTCAAAGAACTAGGTCATGCTAGTTTTTTGTGTGTTCTTGTTAAACTCCAAGTAATCTCAGGGTACCACCTGGCCCCATGCTTATCTGTCTTGAATGAATGAACAGGGTAAATTTCCTGGGAATTTGTTGGACTTAGTTCAGTCTTCAAAAGGATTATAGGTGTATAATCTGCTACAAAGATATTTTTTCACTATATATGTTTACCAATACTGTAATGAAGTCACCTGTGAGTTAGCTTCAAAAAATGTCTCCCCTAGAACTACAGACATTCTTGGCACATAACCAAGAATCTAACCCCCTTCTAAGAGACCTGACCAACCTTTACTATGGCTCCTAGCAACTTATGGCCATGTTCCTTGAATGATATTTACCCCCTTAAAATGCCTATCTAACAAAGCCCAATGCTGTCAGGAGGACTTCCTTTCTGTTCCAGCCAAAACCTAGTGATGGACTGATAGGCCCCTGAAGTCCTTCTTAGAGCATATAGTTGAGAAAGTTTGCAACTATAAATCCTTTCTGTTCCATCTGATACATAAGTCTTCTACTGCCTCAAACTGTCTTTCAAGGACCTGAGAGTCCTTGAATACAAACCTTCAAGGAAATAGCTCTCCCTCCTGGTGTCTGTCTGAGGGTAAGGACTTAACTTTGGTGAGCACCTTGCTCCAACATGGATCACTATCTCCTATCTCACTAAAAATAGAAGTTTGTCTTCCTCTCGTTAAAGGCCAATTATATACTGAGATGTCCTAGGCACATGGACCAAATCATCCTGCTTATTGTCCTTTCAGTGGCTTCTTCAACATGCCCCAGCATTTAACAAATCTCCAGAGTTTATTCTGGCAAAGTTGGACTCAGTTTACCCTGGACTCTCTTCCATATTGCACTAGTTTCTACAAAACAAAATCTGTCTTTATTGCCTTTAACCAGCGCCCAGCTTTGATTATCTTTGACATATGACCCACTAAAATAAGAAGTCAAATCACATTGTCTCATGCTTAAAAAATTGGGGGATATCCTGTACTGTACTTCTGGAAAGGACATAAAAATGTCAACAAAACAATCACAGGTGAGGAGTAACGATATTGAGCTTTATCTGAGTTCTGTATTCTCAGAAGCTGGGCCATAGTGAATGTTGAGAATTCCCTCTGATCCCATTCTTTTGTGATCCTAGAAATGAGAAATGGGTAAACACACATGATGACCCTGCTCTTACATATTCCAAGATAAGACCTATCTCTTTCTCTGCTCATTACTCTCATAGACTTATTGAAGACTCCTTGTGTACTGGCCTCTCTAAAATCTTGGCCCCATTCATTTTCTTTGAGGTGTTCCTGAAAGGGCAAAGTAAGGCCAGTAGTAGGGCCTAGAGGAAGCTGGGATGGGAAAAGGAAAGGAACACACATCCTAGTCCTTAGTAACATCTACTGGTTGGCTCTCTCTCATTCTTTGTTGTGGACCATTGCTATTTTCCCAATTTTATGTAAAAGCATTGTAGGAACACAGTTTTAATATTCTCTCTGTTTTGTAACCGAATAGCTGAACTCAAACCCTGATTTTACAGAAATTCTAGAGCCTCCATTGAAATATGTTTGCAGGGTTGCAAGATGACAGCTTTTATCTCCAGGTGCTATAGCTGGAGGAGAGGGGGAGCTGGTCCAGGAGACAGGAGAATTATTGTAAAAGAAAGAGGTCTGAAGAACTGCAAGTTGACTTTGAGGCAAATCTCAACAAAAACATCCTGGTTTTTTTTCCACCTACATTCTTGAAGAGCTGCAAATGTACTCTCGAAACCTTAGTAGATGACTCAAGGAGAAGAGCATAAAAATCATTAGCATTCAAGAGGAGTCTATATTCACATACTCTGAAAATCTTGCTTTTGTCTTGAATTTGTGTACTGGCAATCACAAATAGAAGTAGCATAAGCAATAGAAATAATATTTGTTCAGCTGATGATGGTTGAGGCAGAAAGGGTTTACACACTGAAGAATAACTTATGAGCAATTACAGATGGGTAACATTTGAAAGGAAGCCCAGGACTGATGGAAGGCAGGACTGTAGAAATAGGTATGGAGTGAAAGGACCACACAGGTGGGGTCTTCTAAGGCAAACAGTGATTCTGATTGGGTCATGGCAGTGACCCTCACCTAATACCCCAGAAATAAAAAAATATGGATTTTCTTCATCTAGTATTTCAGTCTGTTGCTCATATAAAATAATCCCACACCTCATAGAAGATGCTGGAAGAGGAACTTTTCTTTCATGGTGACAGATCTTCAGTGGCTTAATATCTTCAATTAGAAGTGAGAAGCATTTCAGCTATTGTTTAAACATTGGCAAAACTCCATAGGTGTTGCTCAGAGTACCTGATATCAGATACTTCTAATTTAATAGTTTTGTTATGCCACCTCTGACTCATTAAAATACTGGAAAGAAAAAGGAGAAATATGAAAACACACAGTAGAAAAATGGAAGCCAGGCAACTTCTGTTAGAACGTCTATAGGCTCTCCCAAAACTTTAAAGTAAGATCTTGGATTGAGAAAAAAACATTTCATCTAATGGAGTCAAACTGGTGGTGGGAGGGTGGGGGAAGGTGAAATGGGAATAAACCTTTTTAAACTTGGATGATTGGACCCTAGTCTTTTTCAATGTTTTGGCCCAGAATGGGAAAAAAATCTGAGTTTCAGAGGAAAACTATGCATTTTTTAGCACATTTTCCTGTTATATCTGATTCTGATTCAATGGGAGTTATTTTACCACTCTGTAAATTGCAGATAACTAATAGCAATGCAAAATAATTCTTGTCTGTAGACATGCACATGCTGTCCTGTCTGGTAGAGTTTCAACTGATTTCTCTTCCTGACTATTAAAGAAACCAGTTTTGTTTCTATTTTCAACTTCACTTCAATATTCCTATGGGGCACCTGGACAGCTCAGCCAATGAAGCGTCCACGTCTCGGTCATGGTCCATGGGTTAGGGCCTGTATTGGGTCTGCGCTGGCAGCCTGGAGACTGGTTGGGGTTCTCTCTCTCTCTCCCTCTCTCTCTGCCCCTTTCCTGCTCACATACACTTTCTCAAAATAAACATTTAAATTAAATTAAATAAATGCCTCTTTTTAAATAATTTTCCCTTGAACTTGAAAGACCTATTTTTCTCATCAATAATTAACATAAAATATTTAAAATGTTCAGAGTTGTGCTTTTACTTTCATCTAAAAATTTTATCTAACAATTCAAAACCCAACTTAAACAAAAATTTATACCAAAGAAAAGAAAGGGCATAAGCCTTCAGGATTAAAAGAAAATATGCAGAGATATGAATGGTGGCATGAAGTTTCTAGTTATAACTGATTTAGGAAGCGAATACCTTAGAAGCCTAATAGCTGTGCACAGAGAAAGCGAAGCCAAGGAGAAATAAGCCATTCTTCCATGTAAACTCTGGGAAGTTCCTATACATGGAAGTCAGAAGTGAAGCGTTCGGGTACCCTTTGAAGGTGAGTTGAAGCTGAAAACATGGTGGCCCGGTTTGTAAAGGGAGAATTAGATACCCATACACCCAGTCTCAAGGAAATCTTCGATTAGCTTCTACAAAGCTGCCAGCTAAGCATATAAGGCAAAGCACTAGAAGACTTATTGTAGAAATTGATCAGCTAAAGAGAAAAGATTTTTCACTGCTGGTGGAACCCAGCTCACCCTACATTAAGAGTTTCCAATCATCTTTTTAAGAGTTTTTATATGTAAATTGTTACACCAAACACTTGAGAAATTCTACAATAGG
>NC_043701.1:142319479-142325069 GCF_006229205.1 Suricata suricatta | reverse complement strand
CTGTTTGAAAACTGATAGCTTCTGGCAAAAAATATAATAAATTAGAACACAAAAATTCTAAATGGATTCAAGTGTTTTCCAAGGTGACACAGTTTTTAGGTCTTAGACTTGTGATCCAGTTAAAGAGCTTAGTAAATTATTATTATGATAGATATATTATTATTAATTTATTATTATAGCAGATTATGATTTTATACTGTAGGATATTTGACAATCATATCTTCAATGACTGTTTTGTTATTAGGAAGTACAGTCAAAATCTATACATATTTTAAAATGTTTCATTATATAAATTTCAAACATGTTTAAAAATGGACAAAAGTGTATAAAAAACCCTATAACTCATTTAAATAGTGATTAACTTGTGGCCAGTCTGGTCTCATCTTCTAACCTCCAACTGTTTAAATCAAGCTTGCATCATTTCATCCATACACATCATATATATATGTACATATATATACATTCCTTATGGTATGAATCATAATCTGTTATAATAACCTATTAATAATAATATGCCTATCATAATAATATAGATATATTATTATCTACACACATACACACACACTCAAGCACAGACATAAACATTTACATTTAGGTATTATATATATGTATATATACCATTGTCTCACGTAAGATTAATAATACCTTCTTAAAGAATAAAATATTCAGTACTCACTTTCTAATTGTTTCACAAATGTTAAACACAATTTATACACGTATTTTGCTTTGAATCAGTCTTTAAAATCTACACATTGCAATTGTTTGACATTTCTTTTAAGTGTCTTATTTACCCCATAGATTTCCTTCTCTCTCTTTTTTTCTTTCCCTTCAGTTTATTTATTGGAGAAACCAGGTGTTTGGGATTTTATTTCCCTGTAGATTTCCCCACAGACTTATTTTTATTAGTTCATCCAGAGTGTCACCTAACACATCCTTCCATTTTCTATATTTTCTGTAGGTTAGTGGCTGGATGTAGAGGTTTGATCAGATTAAGGGTTCATATTTTGTGAATCAGGGCTAACTCATAGGTAGGGTACATTCTTTCACCATGAAGCATGTGATGTTTGCTTACCTCTCATTTATTGATGTTAGCAGATGTTAATAATCAATGCCTCGGTTTATTGATTCATTTGGAGCTACAAAACAGTAATACTCTAATTCTAACAGTCCTTTGTCACTTGCCAGCTGGAGTACTTAAAAACAAACAAACAAAAATCTGCCTTAATCTACTGTTTAGTGACCCCTTGATAAAGAAGATAAATAAACAAAAAAGCAACTAAAAACCCCCCACAAAAAACCCACAAAAACCCAAACCAAACCAAACAAACAAACAAAAAAATAAAACAAAAAAGAACCCCCAAAACGACAAAGGCTTGATTATTTTTCTCTCTGTTCACTGATTTTTTTGAAATAAAGAGTTGATTCATAAGCATCCTGCAGTAGTAAACAATACATTTTGTTTTGTTTCATATTGTTGTATATTTATGAGTTTTTAACATGTTTCATGCATTTTAATGGGTTATGGTTATTAACGTTATTAATGCTTGAATTGTCTGACCTTTGGCAAGTTAGCTTCTGGTTCTGTTGAAGCTGTGGCTCCAAGCTGGCTCAGGAGTACTCTATGATGGCCTTTGTCGGCTCCTAGTTTCCTTACTATCTGTGTGATTAAATAGTTGTAGGCTTGGGGCGCTGGGGTGGCTCAGTCCATTGAGAGGCCGATTCTTAATCTTGGCTCAGGTCATGATCTCATAATTCGTGGGAACGAGCCCCTTGTTGGCCTCTGCGTTGGCAGTAGGGGATCTGCTTAGGATTTTCTCTCTCTCTCTGCTCCTCCCCCATCAAAATAAATATACTTAAAATATTGTAGGCTCATCTCATATGCCTGGTGTAAACTTATACACTAGACTTAGAATCAACCATTTTTCCAAGGAACCCTGTTTTATTTTGTTGTTGGTTGGTTTTTAAAGAAAAAAAGAAGAAAAGAAAAAAAGAAAAAAAGACTGTAAATCATGTGCTCCACTTAATATTTTTCAGTGAATATGACATATATAAGGTATTATATAACATGAAACTTCAACTTTGTGAAATACACACCCACACACACACACACAAAGAATGAGAGAAAGAGAGAGAGAGGGAGGGGAAGGAAGAAGGAGAGGGGAAGAGAAACAGACGAGAGAGAGAGATTAAAAAATATAAGCCTTAGAGGACAAATAAAAAAATCCCAAAATGTTAACATAGATCTCTGTGTAGATTAATGATTAACAATGATTTCGATTTTTATGTTTATATGGATCTATATTTTACAATAAGTGTATGATACTTCAAGAAAAAGTACTATAAACTCAAAACTTAAAGAGTTCAGATTCCATAGTAAGGATTTTGTATTATGGCAAACAAAATCATTGTGACAGTTCCTGTTAAATCATATAAGCCATCCTTGAAAGAATAATAAGCATGAATTGGTTAATACTTACAAGGCACTTTAAAAGTAATAGGTCTGTGTGGCATTATTCCATTTAGTTTATGACATATTAATAATGCATTTTATTTATCTGGCATTTGAAGTAGAGTTAAATGAATTAATAAACATAACACCCAATCATGTTTAATGAAGACCTTTCAAATGATTCCTCTAAATGAGCCCGTTACAACTTTATAATAATTATACTTATCACTTTTTTATTGCATTTGTTCCTTGAAAGTATTTTATAAGCATCTAGTTGGTTAATGCTTAATACATTCATCTTCAGGTAAAATGGATAAAAAGTATCCTTCTATTTCTACTAATAATCCAGTCTAGACAAAAGAGGAGCTGAATAATCTGCTCTTATCCAGGTTTTTGGAGAAAACCTGATACCAGCTGATTGTAGATTTGAGTTCAGGATAGAACATAATAGGGATCAGAGAGTGATTCCTCAGAAACATCATCATAGAGCCCGATATTTATTTTTTTTTAATTTTTAAAAAATTTTTAAATTTTTATTTTTTTCTATTTTTATTTTTGAGAGAGACACACAGAGCATAAGCAGGGAACAGTCAGAGAGAGAGAGGGAGACACAGAATCAGAAGCAGGCTCCAGGCTCTGAGCAAATGGTCAGCACAGAGCTTGACGCGGGGCTTGAACCCACAAACTGTGAGATCATGACCTGAGCCGAAGTCAGCGGCTTAACCAACTGACCTACCCAGGCACCCCTGGAGTCCAATATTTAACCCAATCTATACAAATGAGGCCCAGTGGCCTACATGTCTATAGTTCTGATGTTTTAGTAATCACAAGTATTTTGTTGTAAGTAAAGTATAATTGACATGCATTATTATATTAGTTTCAGATATCACTTCTCCTGGATAAAAAGGGCTCTTTTAGCCATTGTCATGAAATTCCTACATCTGAGAAAAGTCTTAAAAATGGGGAAGGGTTCCAAACGATAACATGAACATAGCTTCTCTGGGTTTCAATGGGAGTGTTAAAGAGTCCAGAACTTGTGGAGGCTTTGAATAATTTCACCAAAAATTGAAAGAGACATATCATCACAAATCCTCCTAGCTAAACATCCCATTGGTTTTCTACAATGGTTGCAACTGGCCAACTCTGGTGGTGATGACTGTACTAACATCAGACTGCTCTTTATATGGGTAAATGGTAACCTGGGCTGTTTAAAGTCTTCATACATAAATAGTTACTGAGTAGTTTATTCAGTTTGATCTGTTCATGTCAAAGCAACAGAATTCAAGGGAACATCCTGAAATAAAAGATTTCACTTTGATAGCTTTGCCAGGATAATGGTTATATGATGGTGTTTTTGTTTGTTTGTGGTTTTGATATCTGATTTCAGGAATCCCTTGGAGTATGATTTTGGATATTCAGATCTCAGATGTCTGGCAAGAAGTCATGCACAGCAATGGAGGAGATCCAATCTTTGCCACAATTTGGGACTACCAGCTGGGGCATTAGTCACAATTCATTTCAGCCTCCAGGTCAAACTGGGCAAATGCAAGATTGTGTTAATAATAATAATTACCTTTAATTGTTAACATTTTAAGAGTGAAATAAACAAAATGTTTCCAAGGACACAGTGCAATAAATTGTTGTATTTTTCATGAGAATACTTAGATTCAAAACAGAACCAAACTTCCAGATTAAGTCCATCTAATTGTTTTATAATTACAATTACTTTGTAATTCCAATTGTTTTATAAGCCCATCTAATTGCTTATAACAATTCCAAGTCTCCAATCTAGATGTAATAGGTTGAATAATCAATTTCACCTTTGAACATAGTGTGGAAATGGGTGTGTTGCTACTATTAACCATTATGAAGAAATTGCATCAATAGCATCTGTAGCAAGGGCATTTCTTCTGGGAGAAGCATTTGTAATATGATGCATGCACTTAATTCAGCATTGTCTCTGGTCTTGTGTAGCTTTAATTTACAATTTTAAAGCAACTCTAAACTTACAGGACAGCTGCCAGTACATACAAAGAATGTTCTCTCCTGACAATTTTGAGGGTAAATTGCTGGCCTGATTTTCTACCACTCTCAAGTATTCTACTGTGTTTTCCCTAAAGACGAGGACATTTTCATATATGCCCATAAAATGCAACTTATGAAATTAATAAAGTTTGCTACCTTGCTATCATCCAATCCTTAGATTTCAAGTTTTACCAATTATTATGATAATGTCCTTAGTAAAAAAAAAAAATCTGAATCATAATAAAGCACTGCACTTAGGTGTCCTATCTCTTGTCTTCTCCTGTCTGGATATTTCTTCAGTCTTTCCTTGACTTTCATGACTTTGGCACTTTTGAAGATTACAGGCCAGTTATTTTGTGAAACATTTCTAGATTTGCATTTTCCTGATGTTCCCTTTTGATTAGATTCAGGTTATGCATTATAGATGGGGTGTCCTATCTTCTGATTGCATCTTACTGGGTGGTAAACAGTTTGGTGTGTCACAATGTCCACAATGATTACTTAATTAAGGTTGTGTAGGACATGCTTCTCCACTATGAATTTACTCTTTCCTTTGGCAATGAACAAGTCTTTTGTGAAAAAAAAAAAAAAAAACAAGTATTTTGTGAAAAGTTACCTTGACACTATGTAAATATCCTGTTCCTCATCAAATATTTATATCACTCATTTATTTATATCAAAATGGATATATTTTCCCCATTTTATTCAATGAACTATTATCTATTACTATCATGATTATTATAATCTTCAGTGTCCCAAATTTGGCAAAATGTGGGACCCCATTTAACTACATTTGTATGTCCTTTTAATATATCCTCACCATTCTTTGAGAAAATCCTTGCTTTCTTACTCAAAAAACATTCCGGGCTTTTCTAGTACTTTTCTTGCTATCTGGAATCAATCATATCTCCAAAACACTCTGGTCTCTTTTGGAGGAAAATGGTGTTTAGAAGCCAAGATCTGAAGTGTCACTGTTACTAGAGTCTTTCTTCAGTTGATGGAATTGAGAATGAACAAACACACCATATACATGCACATCCAGGCACACACACATGCATTTCCATATATATATATATATATATATATATATATATATATATATATATATATATATAT
>NC_043701.1:142004090-142007605 GCF_006229205.1 Suricata suricatta | reverse complement strand
CAGAGTCTCTTGCCAGAAGATGGAGTTTAGTCCTTTGGACTCAGTTCTAGGAGCTCCTCGAGTGCCCCAACTGTCCTTCCTGAGAACTGAAGGCTGAGGTGAAGTGCAAAGTGGGGACCAGTGTCCTGGTAGTCAGCTCTGCCTGCCCCTCTGTGCCTCTCTTCACCCTCCCAACCAATGCACTCAGTGTGGTGCCAGAATTCTTCCTCTGTTGTGTCTGCCTGGCTCATGCATCACATCAAAGACGCCACAGTCTCTCTCAATCCTTCCGTTAATCACAACAGGGATCCTGTTGTCCTAATGAGTTCCTATAAATCTCCTTCCTAAGGTTCATTTCTCCAATTCTCCTTTCATTTTGCACACCATTCATTCAGCAATCATACTATCTCCATCTGGGTCCATGACCAGGCATCTCATGGCCACAACCCATCCCAGATGGAGACTGGATCAGGATCCTCCACTGTGACCATGCAAACAGTTAAAATTAAATAAGCCCAAAGAAAATGTTGAGAAGATTCTAATCTGGAAAATAAAAGTGACATGCCGGTCTGGACCTGGACCACTTCTGGGTCTATTTCTCTGAGGTATCGATGTAATGCATTCAGGTCTCACAGCCAGTAAGCTACAGCCTCGTGACAATGCACTGTGTCACATGCCACTCTTACCGCGACCAAGAGGTACAAGCAAGTGGCCTCTCCTTTCTCTACTTAGAATGTGATTAGAGCACCAGGATGTCACTCCAAGTCTTCTAGGTCACGAACGTACCAATTTCAACTCACCACTCTTTCCACAGTTTACAGTGTCAGAAAGTTTTCATGAAAGAGCCAAATGACATGTGAGAAAATAGAATAAAAAAAATGAGATCTATGGAAACAGGCCACAACTATCAGACACTGTGACTTATCTTCAGAGTTTCTGTTTCCAGGTCCAAAGGTTTGCCCCTGGCAAGGAGACATCAGTCTGCTCTGGGTGGCCCTACTGGCACAGGATGGATTGTCATTAGGGGGTTGTAAAAGCTGCAACTTCTCTTCACTTAATTGCCCATGTCTCATGCAAAGGAACTATTAGAGTACTCCTTGGTAATACAGTGATAAATAATTGCCTTATTGGGAACCTTCTTGGGAGCACAGGAAATGCAAGATGATTGAGCATGGGAGCTACACATAGAAGCTACTTTATTACTATTCATCCAAAAGTAGACAAAGGACCTTGCCAAATGAAGGTTTTACAGAGCTTCCAAAGCGATACCTCCAAAACACCTATAAATGCCATTAAAAGCACAAGGGCTATGGTTAAATGAGTATGTAACTGAATTTCAGGAAAATGTGTCTGGTTATCTTTCATAGCATTTCTCTGAGCTCTGCACAGCCAGAAACAAGGTCATCTGAGATCTTGCAGTGAATATTGCTGGGTGCAACGAGGAAACATTTGTGCGTCTTCCTTGCACAGGGGCCATGCTGCTCTTCTCTATGCCATTCCAATTTTATATATGCTACAGAAGCAAGCCTGAGGAAATTTTGGGATAAAGTCTTCTAGAAGGAGATTTTCCAACGACAAGATTGCATCACATTGTCAAAGGTATCTATCACCCAGGAGAAACTGTCATAGGACATGCTGAGACAAAGGGAACCCAACTGTTTAAATGACCTGTGTTTCTTGCCCTACTTACCATTCTATAAAATTCAGTGTTGGTATACATGGAACCACCTTTATTAGTACATGTTTAGAAAATAAAGATCCTTTACTCAGCTTTTCCCTCTGTTTAGATAGGGGGAAGAGACATTCTGAGATGCTACCTTCTCCCTCTCCTTCCCTCCCCCTTCCCTCCTTTTATGTAGGTGCTTGCCTCAACTCTTAATTAGCATTGCCCCCAATCCCCACTCAGAGATCCTGAGAGAGGTGCCTTCAGATCCACCTGGAGACATCTCATTCAAGTTAAGTTATTTCAATCCCATTGACCTCTCATTTACTTTAAGATGTAGATTCAATAGCAAAGTACACATTCGCTATATTTTGAGAACTCTAATAGGGAAAGGCCATTACTTCTTGCAGTAAGCTGAGGATAGAAGTGATTTTACTGTCTCTCAGGATAACTAATTTTGACTGATCTAGTTGAGCTGTAAAAACATGTTGCCAAGGTTAATTATAATTCATCAATCACACCGACACATGGCATTCACTGACGGAGACAGCCCCACATATCTGTTTGAGGTATGCAAACAACATCTTGAGAGATCGGTTTTAATAATCTTCCACTCCATGTTCATTGTCAGCAAAACGTGATTTAAGGAAAATCATTTACCCAACCCCAAATGTATTAACACAAAACAACTTTATTTTCTTTTTATTCTTTATAAAGGAAATCAACACAGCCAACAGAAATTAGTTGACAAGTATAAAAGGTTTTCAGTCAGTTTAATCTCCATGAAGTGTTTATTGATGTTGTGTGAAGCCAAAACATTACTTAGATAAATGCCTTTATTGTCTATGTGGATTTTGGAAAAAAGAATCAGATGGAGTTTTTATGGCTCCTTTCTCAGTAAACTTTAAAAAAAGATTGCAAATATTTCAAGAGTAGTTTCAGTTTGATGGTCCTTTCCAGCAGGTGCTGGAACTAATGAAAAACTTGGAGACTTGGAATCAAATCAAGGGTTATCTTCCAAGACTTGGGGATATTTTCCTTAGCTCTATTTAGGCCAATGACCAGCATGAGTACTGTGGCCTAGCGGCTTTATTTGTTAATGATCTGTCCAGGAGGAGAAAAAAAATCCATTCATTCACTCATTCATTTGTTCATTCATTCATTCTGTAGTGACTATGAGATGATTTTTAATGGCATTGAGCAAGGTTCTGTCTGATCAGCAAGAAACAAGTCAGGTACAAGCCCCATCTCCACACAGCTGACAGTCTCATAAGGATGGCGAGCCTTTATAAATACTAAATGACTAATAAAGTGTGCTGTGAGTCATCATCGGAGAAGCACAGGGCACTATGTGAGGAAACTGAAGCAGACACCTGTCTCATCTAAGAGGCAACCAATATGTCCTGGTGGAAGTACTTTTGAGTTTGTGTTTAAAGTTTATTTATATATTTTGAGGTGTGACAGAGACGAAGAGAGAGAAAGAGAGGCAGAATCCCAAGCAGGCTCCATGCTGCCAGCACGGAGCCTGATACGGGGCTCATCCCAAGAACTGTGAGACACTGATCTGAGCTGAAATCAAAAGTTGGATGCTCAACCAACGGAGTCACGCAGTTACATAGACAGGGCACACATTCTTCAGCTCATCAAGTCCCCACTGTCCTGACCCCCAACTTCTGTTTCTGTTCATCCTCTGTGGTCAGTTGAGTTTGAGACCCACCATCACACAAGCACCAGTGTGGAATACAGTACTGGGGATAAGGGTAAAAGATTCCCACCCTACCTGGAATCAAAACACTTCATGTAAAATACAGAAAACAGCAACCAGCAGACCTCTGCAACAGCCCTTTCCACCATCAAACCTATCCAATACATA
>NC_043701.1:142000548-142002681 GCF_006229205.1 Suricata suricatta | reverse complement strand
TATATATATATATATATATATATATATATATATATATATAATTATCATTATCTGGAATACTGCCTTGGAGATTTAATAACTTTGATGGAGGTACTAATTTCAACACAGGGATAAGTCTAGGTTTATCCCCAAAACTTTCACCAATTTATGTCCTATTAATCAGGACATATATGTGTGGCACTCTAATTTCAATCCCTCCTCTGGTCTTCAAAGGCATGTAGTGATGTCTAAAGTTTACTGAAGAATCAAATTAATATGCCAAGATATCACACTTCATGATATCATGCCTATCGCTCTCATTCCATCAAAGCTTTCCAAAGGTTGAGAAAAGAAGACCAATCTGTTTTTCTCCCTGCTGCCCTAAAGGACACCATGCCACTTGCTGGGATTCCAATGAAGAAAATAATCATCTTATTTTGCACTGTGGCCAGAATCCTGCTAATGCGTGGACAATATCTACCTAAAGATGAATTTAAAGCATATTTAGATGGAAATACCGAGAATTCTAGCAAGGTCATTGCAACATTAATGCCATGATATTACCGGACCAACATGGAGCAACAGAATCCGGTAGCTGATGGCTGAGACCCTAGATCAAGGCTAATGGGAAAGGAACATGGGTATAAATGCATCCAGGCAAGGGCAGTCACTCTGGAACTACCAATTCTTGAATTTTGAATTTTACCATCTCCCTTAGTGTGAAGAAAATGATGATTACTATCTCTTTCCAAAGTAGTGATTCTTAGTGATCAGTTGAGTTGTCTGTAAGTAAAACAAAATAAAAATGATTCAAACTACATGTAGCTTTTATCATTTTTCAAGTTACAACCCCTATTTTGGAAGACAATTATCTGAACCAGGGGGCCTTAACCTATACATACAAACATGCCAGAGTGCAATTTCAGTGAGAAACATAAATAGGAGTCTTTTCCAGGCTAATGATTTCCTGTTTATGAATCTGTATTTTTTCTGTTTATTTTATGAATCAAAAAGAGCATTTATTAACCACCTAAAGGTCCCTTGTAGGTTGAAGGTTTCAAAAGGATATGAAAATAACACATATTCTTATAACAAAAATGTCTATCAATGAGTAAATTGAATGAAGAAGGTAACCATTCAAGAATGTTAAAAACAAGAGAAGGAAAAATGAGATAAAAACAGAGAGGGAGGCAAACCATAAGAGACTCTTAAATACTGAGAAGAAACTGAGGGTTTCTGGAAGGAAGGTGGGTAGGGAGATGGGCCAAATGTGTGATGGGCATTCAGGGGGGCACTTGTTGGGAAGAGCACTGGGTGTTATATATAAAGTGATGAATCACTGAGTTCTAATCCTGAAACCAATATTACACTATGTGTTAACTAACTTGAACTTAAATAAATAAATGCAACTAAAACAAACTGCTATGGAGTATTTGAAATTTAAAGTGTATTTCTTTATTTTGAGAGAGATCAAGATGGCGTAAGTTTGGGAGGGCAGAGAGAGCAGGGAGACAGGGAATCTTAAGCAGGCTCTGCGCAGTCCATGCTAAGCCTGATGCAGAGCTTAAACCCATGAAGCTGTGAGATCATGATCTGAGCCAAAACCAAGAGTAGGAGGCCACCCAGACCTCCTGGAGTATCTGCAACTTAAATCATCTGACTTGATGATGACATCATCTTCAGTAAAGAGAAAGAAAACATTTTTATGAAGAACAAAATACATTATTGTCTTTAAAGTTTTTAAAGTGTGTAAGACACATTGGGAAATTTTTTTGAAAGTTTAAAGTTTAGCTTAATGTTAAAAAAATGATATATACTATCTTTTTTCCCAATTTATAATAGTTTATTGTCAAATTGGTTTCCATATAACACCCAGTGCCTCTCCCCACAAGTGCCCCCCTCCATGACCATCAACCCCTTCCTCCCACCCCCTCCCACTTCAGCCCTTGGTTCGTTTTCAGTATTCAATAGTCTCTCATGATTTGTGTCCCTTGCTTTTCCCAGCTCTCTTTTCCCTTTCCTCTCCTTATGGTCCTCTGTTAGGTTTCTCCTGTTAGACCTATGAGTGCAAACATATGGTATCTGTCCCTCTCTACCTGACTTATTTCGCTTAGCATGACACCCTCAAGGTCCATCCGCTTTGCTACAAATGGC
>NC_043701.1:141951697-142000448 GCF_006229205.1 Suricata suricatta | reverse complement strand
ATATATTCTTGATTCATTCATCAGGTAATGGACATTTTGAACTAACCAGTTTCAAGAGTTTCAAAATAACACCCTGTGCTAGATATATACAAAGTTCAATTCAAAAATATTTGACTGTTGGGGCGTCTGGGTGGCTCAGTCTGTTATTGATCAGACTTCGGCTTAGGTCATGATCTCATAGTCACTGTGTTCAAGCCCTGCATCAGGTTCTGTGCTGACAGCTCAGAGTCTGGAGCCTGTTTCATATTCTGGGTCTCCCCCACCTGTCTCTGCTCCTCCCCTGCTTGCACTCTGTCTCTGTCTGAATAAATTAAATATTTTTAATATTTCAGTGTTTATTATATGCTAGGCATTGCATATACAAAGATGACTGTTATTTTTTTTCTGTCTTCAAGGATTTCATAGGATAATATTTATCGATCTAACTCATAAAATGAAATTGTACAATTTATATATCATCTATGCAATAAGAATAAAAATATGGTATTTACTACTATTTACAGGTTAGCTTTTCTGCAATCCTTACTGAAAAAGCTTAAAACATTGATTTGCATTATTCACTATTACCCTGTACTAGATTTCCTTGTGACAGTGTAAAGCAAAATCATGTCAAAATGTGCTGGTGAGTTCCTTTACACCTTCCTAGAGGAAGACACTTATAAAAATACCAGCCAAGTATAAAGATAACCTATAGAAACACAAAAATTCATTTCCCTTCAGTATTTAGTATTTTTTAATGAACCATTATTTCTACATTTGAGAATCTGTTTATTCAATTCCTGTAGAATGGCATTTCATTTAAATTAAATGCAAAATACCCTACAGGTTTTAAACCAGTGTAGCCATTCTTAGACAGGTATTTATAGTGTATACCTTGTTTACATTACTACCTTGAGTTAATGGATTTATGTGCAAATCAGGGCCAATTACCTATTTATGCCCATTATGCTTAAATAATATTTTGCCCTGGTAAGTATTTTAGAAAATGAATTCCGGGTGAATCAAATGAACTTACTGTTTCCATTAAATAAATAGGCCATTATATTAGTTAAAACTGAGTTCTATGCATAGTATACACAAATATTTTCAGTTTTGGAGGATTGCTGTGTCTTTCTATTAGTTACTTTTTCAAAATATATGTGCATTAAAGCCTTAACAACATCACGTGCTAGGTGATTACTTTCTCTTCTAGAACATAGGTGATACAGAGCATCAATGAAAGTATGAATTATATTTGGATGTTCCTAAATTTCAAGTTAAAACACAATTATGTCTAGTATACTTTATATTATCTCATAAAATCAATTTTTCGTTATATATTACAAATACAGTTATATCTTTTGATATTTTTGAAAGATGGTCTATAAGGTTTGGTAAATAAATACAAGAGCCAGTATTTCTGTTTTAAGATAATCCCCTATCCAACATCTGAACAGACGGGTCTTGGACTCCAGATACCCTGGTTGCGACTGATTTTCTGACCGCTGAAAATGTCCCAAATATATTCCTAATTATCTTTCACTGGCATTCTACCTTGAGGGAAGTTAGACTCTCATTAAGAAACAGAGTCTAGGTGTGGTTTTGATATGCATTTCTCTGATGATGAGTGATGCTGAGTATCGTTTCATTTGCCTGTTGGCCATCTGGATATCCTCTTTGGGGACGTGTCTGTTCATGTCTTCTGCCCATTTCTTCTCTGGATTATCTGTCAAGTGTGGAGTTTGGTGAGTTCCTTGTAGATTTTGGATACTAGTCCTTTATCTGATATGTAATTTGCAACTATCTTTTCCCATTCTGTTGGTTGCCTATTAGTTTTCTTGATTGTTTCCTTTGCAATACAGAAGCTTTTTATCTTGATGAGGTCCCAAGAGTTCAGTTTTGCTTTCATTTCCCTTGCCTTTGGGCATGTTTCAAGAGGGAAATTGCTGTGGTTGAGGTCAAGGAGGCTGTTTACTACTTTTTCCTCGAGGGTTTTGATGGTTTCCTGTCTCACAGTCAGGTCCTTCAGCCATGTTGAGTTTATTTTTGTGAATGGTATAAGAAAGTGGTCTAGTTTCATTCTTCTGCATGTTGCTGTCCAGTTCTCCCAGCACCACCTGCTAAAGAGGCAGTCTTTTTTCCATTGGATGCTCTTTCCTGCTTTGTCAAAAATTAATTGGCCATACATTTGTGGGCCCAGTTCTGGGTTCTCTATTTTATTCCATTGGTCTATGTGTCTGTTTTTGTGCCAACACCATACTGTCTTGATGATGACAGCTTTGTAGTAGAGGCTAAAGTCTGGGATTGTGATGCCTCCCGTTTTGGTTTTCTTCTTCAATATTACTTTGGCTATTCGGAGTCTTTTGTGGTTCCATACAAATTTTAGGATAGCTTGTTCTAACTTTAAGAGGAATGCTGGTGCAATTTTGATGGGGATTGCATTGAATATGTAGATTGCTTTGGGTAGTAATGACATTTTCACAATGTTTATTCTTCCGATCCATGAGCACTGAATGTTTTTCAATTTCTTGGTGTCTTCTTCAATCTCTTTCATAAGTTTTTATAGTTTTCATCATACAGGTCTTTTACATCCTTGGTTAGGTTTACTCGTAGATATTTTATGGTTTTCGTGCAATTGTGAATGGGATCAGTTTCTTGATTTCTCTTTCTGCTGCTTCATTATTGGTGTATAGGAATGCAACCGATTTCTGTACATTGAATTTGTACCCCACAACTTTACTAAATTCACTGATCAGTTCTAGAAGGCTTCTGGTGGAGTCAATTGGGTTTTCCATGTAGAGTATCATGTCATCTGTGAAAAGTGAAAGTTTGACTTCTTCTTTGCTGATCTTGATGGCTTTTATTTCCTTTTGTTGTCTGATTCCTGATTCTAGGACTTGCAGCACTATGTTAAACAACAGTGGTGAGAGTGGACACCCCTGTTGTGTTCCTGATCTCAGGGGAAAAGCTCTCAGTTTTTCCCCATTGAGGATGATAATAGCTGTGGGTTTTCCATAAACTGCTTTTAATAAGTTCCTTCTACTCCAACTTTCTCAAGGGTTTTTATTAAGAAAGGGTGCTGTATTTTGTCAAATGCTTTTTCTGCATCTATCGACAGGATCATATGGTTTTTATCCTTTCTTTTGTTAATGTGATGGATCACATTGATGGATTTATGAATATTGAACCAGCCCTGTAACCCAGGAATGAATCTCACTTGATCATGATAGATAATTCTTTTTATGTGCTGTTGAATTCAATTTGCTAGTGTCTTGTTGAGTATTTTTGCATCTGTATTCATTAAGGATATTGGTCTGTAGTTCTTTTTTGCTGGGTCTCTGTCTGGTTTGGGTATCAAGGTGATGCTGGCTTCACAGAATGAGTTTGGAAGTTTTCCTTCTGTTTCTATTTTTTGGAATAGTTTGAGAAGAATGGGTATTAGCTCTAGAAACCTAACGGAGGACTATGGGGAGGTGAAGGGGGAAAAAGAGTTGGGGAGAGAGAGGGACATAAAACCTGAGAGACTGCTGAATACTGAAAACGAACCATGGGTTGAATGGGGAAGGGGACAGGGGAAGGGGCGTGGTGGTGATGGAGGAGGGCACATGTGGGGAAGAGCACTGGGTGTTACATGGAGACCAATTTGACAATAAACCTCTAAAAAAATAAATAAAGTATTTTAAACTCCCCCCCCAAAAAAATAAATAAATAAACCAAACAGAGTCTAACTTTTCAGGTCATCTCAGTGCCTCACCCTTCTAGAAAATTTACATTTCAATGTCCTACAAATAAAATAAATAACATATAGGTACTGTCTTCTGCAATTTCAGTCTATGCAGCTGTAATCTAAACCAAACTTCAAAAAGGTTCCTAACCCTTATCCCCACATCAACTCTGGGAAGACTGCAGTATGAAAGAAACTAATGACTTCCAAAAGAAGATTGAGAACACATGTAAGCTACATGTAATAATGTTGATAAATTAAGAAACATATGTACAAGTACAGTTTTAATACCAAGAAAATAAATGTTAACAACAGTACCTTTAAAGTGTTCAGACTTGTAGGAGACTGAAACTGCATTTTTTAAAAATTATTTTATTTTTTAACTATATGAGTAAGCTATATTTTTTAAATAAACTTTTAAAAAAAATAGAACATAATTCTGCAATATGGGCTTTCAAAGAGTAATAGAACTGGATGGGACACTGAAAAATCATCTAGTCTACCCAGCCACCTATCATCCAATAAGCAGAGGTTCAGATATTTCCTGAATCTTGATAATGGAGAAAATTGAAAATCTTCAGACACATTGTGATGAGATATGACTGAGGTAAGTAGAGATTTTCTAAGTAATCCAGTTAAAAGCTTCAAAAGAGAATGAAACACCAATCTTTGAAAAACATCATGATACTCAAGATGGAGCCAGAGAAAAGATTCCATGGAGAAAGCCAAATTGGAGTTCAAGAAAACTAACTGAAGGTGGAGGGGGGAAGCAGAGGCTGTGTAAGAGCAAAGCACAGGGTCTGGAACCGGGCAGGATTGGATTTCAAAAGAGGTTCCCTCCTAGTCATGTGCTGCATACACGTTTGGTCTGTGTCATCTGATCAAATAAGTAATAAATAGAAATTGCAGCACAGAATTTATTTTAATTTTTTGAATGTTTTATTTTTATTTTTTGAGAGACAGAGAAAGAAAGAGAGAGACAGCGTGAGCAGGGGAGGGTCAGAGAGAGAGGGAGACACAGAATCTGAAGACACTTTCCAGGCTCTGAGCTAGATATCAGCACAGAGCCAGACATGGGGTCCAAACCCACGAACCATGAGATCATGACTTAAGCCAAATCAGATGCTCAATTCACTGAGCCACCCAGGTGCCCCACGCAGCACAGAATTAATGGAAAGATCAAATAGGCTTATGAAATACCATTACAGCTTATCAACAAGAATAACAACAAAACAAACCACCTAAATAATTTAAATTTTGGGTTTTAACATTTCCCCTCATTACCAAGTTAGACTTGATTTTGTTCTATAACAGTGCCAGGGCTTTATACTGGCATATTCTGTTAGAAAGTGCTTATAAAAAAATGTTAGGAATGGAATATTTCTTAATTTTTAAATCAGTCTTTTATTTATTTATTTATTTATTTATTTATTTATTTATGTAACCTTTACTTTCCAATCATAGTAAAATTCTTGTCCCTGGTGAAAGAATCAAACAGGAATGTACAATAATCATTTCATTCATTTTTGCTCCTAGATGAAGAACCTAAAACTAAAATTTTTAAAAGAAAGGCATCAATAAAAGCTAACAATAATTCTAAATCTGACATCTAATTCTTCCTTTAAAATGGGAGATCAGACTTGACATAAAAGTTGTGGATTTTGCTTTAGTTCATGCAATCTTCCAGGCAGCCTTGAATATTCAGTGAAAGAAGCTTCAATAATCTCAAGAAGAGATTTTTCTAGACACCCCCAACCTTATTTTGCTACACTAAAATTTTTCCAAGCACAGTTGCAGATCATTTGTCAGTGTTCTCTTTTTATGGCTCTTAAAGGTTATTTTCTATTCTTGGACAACATTTCAGAAATTATTGTTTTTATTTTAAAATTAACATGAAATTTCTGAGAATGAATTCTTTTTCCTCTTCAATCTGCTCTGAAATCACAGCCACTGTAGGAGGTGAAAAAGCCACACAATTCCTAATGGGTGTTTTGGTTTGCAAGGAAGCTGCAATAATCTTATGGCTTTATTCCTCTGAATAGAACTTAGAGTTAAGTTCTTTTTACCACAATCATCAGGTTCTGAAAGTGAGTGATGTTGGTGGGGAGTGAGGAAAGAGTGCTGCGGAGTTTTCCTGGCTCATTTTTCTCACCAAGTTTTATCCTTTGCAGTGTTAAGGGAATCAGAGGAAGATATTACTTTCAAAGGAAAGAACAACTTCTTGCATTTCTTGTTCTGACTAGGACTTTATGGATTCCGTTTCCTCTATTTGGATTACCTCTTATTTAAGCACTTTTCTTAGTTACTACTATCCTTTCAGAGTTGACCTAGGAAATTTACATGAAAAAAGGGTATTTTTGCAAATAAACCACATATTAGGAACATATTAAGAAAAATTAGAAGGGGCACCTGGGTGGCTCCTTGGGTTACATGGCAGATGGCATCCAACTTCAGCTCAGGTCATGATCTCAGGGTTTCTGAGTTCTGGCCCTGCATCAGGCTCTGTGCTGACAGCTGAGAACCTGGAGCCTGCATCAGATTTTGTGTCTCCATTTTTCTCTGCCCTTCCCCTACTCATGTTCTGTCTCTCTTTCTCTCAAAAAAAATAAAAAATTAAAAATAAAAAATGTTTAAGAAAAAAAAGAAAAATATTAAAATGGGTTTATAGATGCTGCAAATAAGTTAGAGATTTCAAAACCTTGTTCAAGATATTGTTTGATATATTTTGTTTGAGTTCATCCAATTTCAAAGGGACCATTAAAGTTCTGTGGTTTATAATGAATAAATTGAATCCTTTTTAAATTTTAAAAATATGTTTTTAAAAACTAGAGGCACATAAAAATAATCTAACTATTAAAAATAATAAATGATTTAACTAGGTTGTGTGAAGGAAAGCAGAAGGTGTGAATAAAACATTCTTCTTGTACTTTTCTGGCCCTAGATCCACAGAATTAATACTAATAACTAATCTATAGAGTAATTTTTCCAGCTTGTGCAGATGTCTTGGAATATGACCAAGCAGCCCAACAGAGAGCAACAAATGTATGCACATGGAGATTAAAATGTCAAATATAGAAAAAGGAAGAGTAACAAATCATTGTACAAAAATACATACATATGGTACAGTAAAGGTAATGATGAAACACTGCTCCTGAGTTGGATACATGTATTTGAAATGAAAGGACATTTCAGAGTCTATGAGAGAAATTCAGAGACAACCCCAACTTAAAAATTGGGGGACAAAAAGAAAAGAGGCAATTATGAAATTCTTGGACTCCTCACTCAGATGACCAATGTAGATTACACTACTCGCCCTAAGCACTTTGAATTGACTTATCACCTTAAACAGGCTGATAGTATTAAGGTCATAGCAGACCTCCCACAGGAAAAATTTTGTTTTCTCCAAAAATGGCAGAAAATTTATGAAAAAATCTACGTTAATTTCTTCTCAAGTCCACAAAAGAGTGAAATACAATGAGGAAACAGTGTAGCTTTGAAGGAGAGAAAGAAATAAGGTAGCAGATCATGGCCACACTGAAAATGTCAGGATAATGGAGAGATAGATACATTATAAGCCATCTCAAAGGTTTTTGAATTCAGTAACAAAAAACACAAGCAGGTAAACTCTATGTTTAAAAATTCTGAATCCAGAAAACAAATAAATCACAAGAGATTATCCACTTCATCAGCTCTTAAACCATCAAATTCCTCAATATGGCTCTCTCTACAAGCATTCAGTATTCACTTACAAGTAAAACAAAATCTTTTTCTGACTACCATTTTTATATTGGCTTCCCATTGCATAGGATGAAGTCCAAACTCCTTACCCCACCTACAATATCCAGCATAATTATCCTGCCAGTCTCTCCAACATCTATTTTAATACCTTTTCCAAGTGCTTGGCACCCATCGCTGGGTCCTTCTTCCTTTCCTCATTTGAGCTGAATCACTTGCTTTGCCTTCTGCCTGAAGGACTTAGAATCCATATGTATATATATTTTTTGGCCTGGCTCATTATTATCATTTGAGTATCAGTTCAAATGTGGCCACAGCATGTGACACAATTCAAAAAAGGTTACTCATACCACACCATGATCACCTCCACCCTATCACCTTTTCCTCATAGAAAATATCAACCATCTAAATTACAGCCTAGGTGCCTCAGTCAGTAAAGCTTCAGATTCGATCTCGGCTCAGGTCATGAACCCCCAATTCATGAGTTTGATCCCTGCATTGGGGCTCTGTGCTGAGAGTGCAGAGTCTGCTTGGGATTCTGTCTCCCTCTGCCTCTGCCTCCCTCCCCCCAAATAAATTAAAAAATTAAACTTAAAAAAATAAAATAAAATTACAACCCGGTTATTTGCTTGCTCACGTGATTATCTAAATTCCATCTTCAGAGGATGATCTCCACAAGAAAACTGGCTTTATCTGTTTCATACACTCTGGTGGCTCTAGTGTCTAGAACAGACTTTGGCTCCAAGAAACACCCAAAATATCTCTGAATGAATAAATGACTATTTCTGAACAACACATTTCATGGCATTTAATAGTATTTTCAGGAAAGGAAGAAGATAATCCAAAATACCTAAAGTATAAACTATGTGAATCTCAGAGATTAGATGTCCTTAGAAAGATATTAAGTGCTAAGTCACTTCCACACTATCCATCTTTTAAATTTGATGTGGTAAATATAATGAAAGTGCCAAGGCTCTATCTTCACAGCATCAGCTCATGCTAGTTGGTGGGGAACAACAGTAAATCAGCAGTATTGCTTACAGGATTCCAATCAATTAGAGTTAATTAGTTAGTAGTTAGATGCCATATAACATTTAGCCAAGGGGTCATTCCATCATCTTATATGTTAATAAGTAACAGTGAGGATAGAGGTAAGAGATGAGAGACAAAGGAGTTTTAATAGTTTTAAAGGAGTTTTCTTGACTGAAATTCCATACAATATTTATCAGGACAAGCTACCATTTATTGAGTCAAATAGTATACAATATCTTCTATTATACATGTTTTCCTTTAATTTTTACAACAGCCCTGGGAGGGAATATTGTGATCCTGAAGCTCAGAGTGGTTAAGGTAGCAACCCAAAATACACAACCAGTTGGTGGTGGTGCTGGGATTTAAGCATTACTTATTCACCTTGCATATGTTAAACTAGGGGTCCTCATGGTCAAGGATTTCCATGACCAGATGTTCCCAGGGACCCTGTGTTTTCCTTCTTGGGGAAGAATTCCGCCCCCCATCCCTTCAACTGGTCCCTTATGCCTCAAAATCTAAGAACATGCCTCAAGGCTTGAAGTCACACTACAAAGCAGTGTATCTCCCCTGATCCAGACATCTCTTTCTCATGTCAAAATGGCGAAGGCTTCTCTTCAATCCTGTTCTCATTTTCTGCCTGCCAATATCAGTCTCAGAATAAGGCTTGGCCTTCATCTTAGAACAAAGAAGGGAAAATCATAATCGGAATAAAACTAAAATTGAAAACTCAGGGTATGTCTGTGTATTTGTGAATTTGCCAAATTGCATTGAGCATCTATAGTGTAAAATATACTGCATGGCAGGGAAGACTATGCTTGATAGAAATTCTTCCATGCACTCCACTTGGATCCATGGCAGACACTGCTCATTAATCATAACATTATTTCCTATCAAACCCAAGCAGATCTTGGCCTCAGAATCATTATACTCTCCCTAAGAAGCAACCATCCATCAGTCATCCTTGTCACAAGGAACGAGACCAATTTACTGTACCTTTGGATGAGCAAATGAAAGTTAACCAGGCTTTGAAGAATTTGTTGTAGTAACAAGAGAAAGGATAGATATATCAGATGTAATGAGTGTTAGAGAATAAATAACAAAATTAAGAAAACAAGGAAGTGTGTATAGAAATTTTTTTATGTTTTTTATTTATTTTTGAGAGACAGAGAGAGATAGTGCAAGCAGGGGATGATCAGAGAGAGAGGGAGATACAGAATCTGAAGCAGTCTCCAGGCTCTGAGCTAGCTGTCAGCACAGAGCCCGATGTGGGGCTCGAACCCATGAACTGTGAGATCATGACCTAAGCCAAAACCAGACGCTCAACTGACTGAGCCACCCAGGCACCCCAAGAAGTGTGTATAGAAAAGCAGAGTTTGTATCATTAATGTACACAGAGTAGTAAGGGAAAAAGGTGAAGAATCAAGGTGTCAAAGAGGGTCCTAAATGCCCTGTAAGCATTAAAAGTGTGCTTTCTGAGCAAGACTGGGGACTATTTACAATGGGTTTTTTTTTAAACAATTATGCAGAAACTGACAACAGGATGAATTTTGCTGAACAAAGTGAGACTGTATCAACACCAATGATTAAAGTTAGATGAATGACAATATGATTATGCACTTGACCCCAGCCCTGGCAACGGTGACTGGGAAACAGATACATTCAAAGCCCCAACTGTATAAAGACATGGGTGGTCATCAGTCACAGGAAGTCAGCATAAGAGGAGATAAATAAATGTGCAGTTACAGCTAACACTGTTTAAGAGTCTGCCAAACACTGGCGTGGACACTTACACTAACTCATTTAGTTTCACAAAAATTCTATGAGGTAGATATTTTATCTCGATTTTACAGAGTAGGCATTCTGAAGCATGGAGACCACAGGCAAACTCCAGAATTCATGCATTAAGTAGATGACTAACACAGGATTGAAGCCTAACTCCATCTGGCCTCAGATTCATGCACCAAACTGATGACGGCTTGGACCAGCAGGGGCAGAGGCAGTGAGGCCCCCAGGATCTTGTTAGAAGTGCAAATTCTCTTGGGACGCCTGGGTGACTCAGTCAGTTAAGTGACCGACTTTGGCTCAGGTCATGATCTCACAGTTCATGGGTTCGAGCCCCGTGTCAGCTCTGTGCTGGCGGCTCAGAGCCTGGAGTCTGCAGTCTGCTTTGGATTCTCTCTCTTTCTCTCTCTCTCTCTCTCTCTCAAAAAATGAATAAACATAAAAAAATTTAAGAAATGCAAATTCTCAGTCTCTACTCCAGGCCCACTGAATCAGAAACTGCAAGAGTGTGGCTCAAGCAATGTGTACTTTTACACAAGTAGTTCTGATCCCACCAAAGAAGCACTGCACTAAACCATTATAAATATATTTTTCTTCTTTTCTGCCCCCCACTTTATTGAAGTATAATTGATACATAGCATTGTGCAAGTTTAAGGTGTACAACATGCTGATTTGATATGTTTATAAATTGCAAAATGACTGCCACCATGGAACACTGTATATATATGTGTGTGTGTGTGTGTGTGTGTGTATACATATATATATATATATATATATATATATATATATACACACACATATATATATATATGTATGTATATGCCTGCATGATAAAGAGGCTGGACTGGCTAAAGAGTTGAAAGGAGAATCTGTTTGGAGAAGCGATGATTAGTTTTCCATCATTCCCATTGAGTCTGGGGATTTTCTAGTTAAAGAGATCAGGGAGCAGTGATTAAGAAATGCAAAGCCAGACCTTGAGAGAGCCTGATGCTAGAGATAAGAGTGAGCTCTGTATCCACATCGTACATTACCTGAAATCTTGTGCACGTGCACGGAAGCCTTTTCCAGAAAAGGTCCAAGGGCAGAACATTATGGTTGTTTTCACTTACAGAAATACAATAGAAAGAATCTCCAGAATGACGGAGCTGTTAGGGAGAGTCAACTGTCACCAAGTAAGCTGAGACTCTGCCAGGCCCTTGGACGATCTTCCCTTAAGGTAAAACTGAAAAATTAAGGGAGAAGAGAATCTCTAGAAAAAGCTGATCAAACAGTGACCAATATCAGAGGAAAACTAAGAAAGTATCACTGGACTTGTAAATTTATATACTGAAATTTTTGAGAAAATAGTATAGAAAATAGTATCAGAACAATGTTGAGAGAGAGAACATATTAAAGACTTGTCAGGAAAACATATTTAAGGAAGTGGCAAGAGGCAAATAACAGTTAATGTTTTTGAGAAGTTCAGCAGTGGTGGGAAAGGGTTAATTGGAAGTGGGGACAGCAGGGAGATGGATGAAATCTGCAAAAAGGCAAAAATGGCTCCAGGGGTGATATTAACATGGAGTATGACACACTGTCTGTCACCCATGGAAATGGCCTTGATCTTTTCCTTAGAGGAGGCTGTGATTACAGACCTGTCATCTCCTCATCCTTCCCCTTATTCAATCCCTCATCCCACCACTTGAGAGAAACCCCAACATCAGTCCACGTTCCCATAGTTCACTTTTCTGTTAGGATGGACAAGAGAAGGTAACTGAGCACCTCAACTTTCCAGGATTCTATGAGAAATGGGCATGTATCTAGTAAGAGATAAAGTTGACCCCATATTTTTTATGTTTTATTTACTTATCTTTGAGAGAGTGTAAGCAGGGGAGGGGCAGAGAGAGGGAGAAAGACAATCCCAAGCAGGTTCTGCACTGTCACCTGGTGCAGGGCTGGAACCCACGAACTGTGAAATCATGACCTGAGCCAAAATCAAGAGCCGTTTGCTTAACCAACTGAGCCACTCTGGCACTCCAAAGTTGACCACATCTTGAAACATTATCTTGTATTTGCTCAATGAAAGTAGAACCTATTTTTTAAATAGACAACCAGAATCCAAAAAGAAAAAAGAAAAGAAAAGAAAAGAAGAAGCTTGACCAAATCTATAAAAGAAAAAAGACAATAGATTTTTTAAAAGAAGATATTGTGATTTTCAAATAGGGGTACCCAGTAAGGGAAGATCAGTATTCCAGAGTGGAGGGAGGTGGGCGGGGGGAGGGGGGGTTGGGATGTCAGAGGCACAGGTTTTGCCAGGCTGGGAAAACCTGTTCTTGGTGCATAAGAAGGAAACAGGGAAGAATCAGACTGACCACGTCGGGTTCTGAGCCCATATGAGCTATGTACTATATGCAAGGATGTGAGCAAAATATTTAGTAGCTTCAAGCCTCAGGTTTCATGAAGCCTCCCTGTCCTCATCGAAAAAATGAGAATGATAATAGCACTCTTGTAAAATAACAGTGTCTCACATGCATTGCCACAAAGATTGAATGAGGGCTTAATCCAGGAAGGGCATAGGGTGATTTCACGTCCACTTTTCGCTTCCCGTTCCATGAGGTCAGGAAGAAACAGGGAGTAGTGGGAAGAATTTCTTTGAAATCCTTCCCATGAGAAGGAGCTAATAACAAACAAAAAGGAACTCGCTAATGTTCACGTAACACTTTTTCCTATCGCACTACACCTTTTCTCCAAAATTTGCATTTTATAATAGAACACTTTTTTACCCTTTTCTCAGAGCATACAGCCAATCTGTTATTAAATTTTTAAAAGACTTCTAAAGAGACAGGTGTCCCTTCAATTAGTGTTATCTCAAATGACTTTCTGCAGGAGGCTGTGCTGCCCACCACGATGGTAGGTGCGAGAATTCACCTGCTGTCAGGAGAGAATGCAAATCATCCCACACACTCCGCATTGTGCGGACTGAGTAATAAATAGGTTTGTGTTAGGATACAAATTTAATGACCTCATCCAGCACAGAACTAATTAAACTAACATGTCAGTGGTAAAGATTGAAATGCTGGGCAAATCATGGTTTATTTCTGAATTGACAAGCACCAATAATAGTCATTCCATCTGTGGGTTTTCTCAGCTATGAAGAATGTTGTCTGTGGAGGCTTAGAAGCAGCAGCCTGAGCAGGGAGAGAACCAAAGAGGCTGCCTGCATGTGGTGCTGACCTTACACGGAGCTCCAGTCCACACGTGAGACCCCAAGGGTCTGTGCCAGCTAGCTCCTGGCCTCTGCATACATCCTCTGCTGCAGCCCTGCTCCTGGATCAGGTCTCGCAAGGCTCGAACTTTATACAAAGACAGAACACACTTGAGTGGGTGTGTGTGTGCCTGTCTGTGTGTTGAGCATGTGTGCCTGGGAGGGGCAGTTGCTGAAAACTGTGTCACTAAAAAAAAAGTTTGGAATTCTAAAAAACAATTAAGTGTCAGAGGCCTGAAGCAGCCAACCTGTTTGTTAATCTAAAGAATTTGGACAGAATCTGAGCCCTTAGACTACAGATCTTAACCAAAGTTATACATAAGAATCATGTTGGAAACTTTTGAAAATTACTGAAGCAGGGATCCCAGAGATTCTGGAATAGAAAAGGGATATTTGTTATTGATATTCCAGATGAGTCTACTCTAAAACCAGCTTTTAGAGTCATTCCCTTAGACTCTAGACCAGAGGCATCATGAGGTGTAAGTTCCTAAGATCAAATCAGGATCCTAGGCTAAGGGGATATATAGGCATTCAGGCTCTGCTATCCAAGAGTATGGCATTAAGTGCCTTTATGGCTGCTGGGAAATGAGACACCCACCTACCCAATACTTCACTCGCTGGCGCTCTCTCTCTCTCTCTGGGGACAATGCATCACTTGAGCTTAGCTTCAGATGTGCTCATTGCCTAGAGAGATTAAGATCTGAAGTTATCAGGTTCTTGGCAGAACTCTCTGCTTGCCTCTCCCAGCTGGGACCCTCTCTCCTGCCCCACTTAAGGAAACCTGTACTGAATCCTGGATTCTTCCAAGTGGTCCTGTTTGCTGTGGGTGATTGAAACACACTAGATCAGTCCTATAAAAGAAGGCATCTCCATTGATAGGAGAGCAGTAGCTCTCAGCTAATTAGCATTCAGAATCTCAATCCTGACCCGGATGCCTTATTTAGGCTGACCTTCCACAGTCTTTGACACTGCTCAAATGAGTCAAATGTAGATATAATGGAAGTCAAATGTAGGCGCATTGATCTCTGAATGCTCTAGGCATTGTATGACTCAATGGGCTCCATGTACCCACATGTTCCTAGAAAGTCAATTATTGTCCACCACATCCTCCAACAATCTGCCTCACCTCTAAGAACTAAGAGACCATAACCTCAGTATAATTAGAATTAAAACCTTTTATCCCCTCCTGCCCCTGCCCCTGCTTCACAAACAAAACACCAGTGGGCTCCATTCATTAGAGCCTATGCCTGTTTTCTCTAATCCTGGCGGGGAGCCCAAGTTTTCTGGGTCAATCTGTTCATCAGGACACACATCCACACACTGTTCAGAATAGCCTCTGTGGAGCTCAAGCTCCTAGGTCTTCTAGATTCCCTAAACTCTCTGACACTCTGAATATGCCCTATCCTTTCTGAGGCTGAAAATCAACTAACCACTGGGAACTTGGCTCTGAAGCCCTATCAGATAATGGATTTTGATTTTCTATTTCTCTCACATGCCATCCGCCACTAGTCTTAGAGTTCCCACAGGAATACTTCACACTCATTACAACCCCCTCCCCTACTTTCATACCTTAAAACTAAAATCCTCACTGCCAATGACCCCTCGTCTCTGTTATTTATGGCTTTCTGATAGCCTCCCCTCATTCACTGATGCTAGTACCTGACTCAGATGTTGGGAAAGTTATTGCCATTGTTGGTCATGGTATCAGTGTGCATGTAGATAATCCAACCATTGTAATTGTTCCTCAGTTTACTAAAGAATATCTCCCATGTCCTATATTTACTTTAATGATTCATACCTTGGACCTTATTATTACAATTACTTTTTCACTACCCAAACTACATTACAGACACCATAGTCCAGTTACCACCCTGCAAGTCAAATTCTCTTATGCTAGTAGCTCTAGTGTTACTTTACTCAGTCTTGGACATCTAACATTTCCAATAAATGTACCATATCACATTTACATTGTCCACAACTTCCTGATCCTCTCACTCTCCTTCCTAGCCGATTCAGATTTCCATTATTACAATACCTTCTGTGAACCCACTTCAATATCTTGCCCCCTCTCTTTCCACTATCAAAATCCCAAAGTGGGCTTAAACACATTTCTGTCACTTCCATACATAGACTTTAAGACTGAATATAATTAGATAAAGATTGACAAATATGCTGAAGAGTCTTACTTTGAATTTATAACCATGGTCCACAAGTAAATTCTTAGCATTGCCAGTCCAGCATTTTTATTGGTTAATTTGTTCTCACTTTCAAAGACAACTGTTTCACATCTTTTCCTCTATTCTCACGTCTCTGAAACTTCTTATTCTCAGTTAGCTTGCTGAGAGAATTCCCTTAGCCTCCCATGACTACCCCAACCAACTTAACTTCACTTGCAAAGCAAGTGTCTATCTTCCTTCCTGATCCAGTGGAAGGCTGATGCAAAATTCTTTGCAAGATTTGTCTTTTCTCACTGGCTAACTTCCCTACCACCTCTCAGTGGTACCCATTTCAGTCAGGCTTTTATTTCACAACTCCAGATGTCATTCCTATCATGTGTCCAACGGGCACTTCTCAGTTCTCTCATTCCACCTGGTCTTTCAATAGCACTTGTCATGACTGATTCATCTCTCATTCTTGAAACATCACCCAAGCCCCCTTCACCATTAGGACATCATCATTTCCTGATTTCTCTCATGGTGCACTGGTTGCTCCTTCACAGTCACCGCTGTTGGACCCTCTTCTTCCTGACTTCCAAAGCTGGCATTCCTCAAAGTCCAGTTCTTTTTCCTTTGCTATTCTCTATATACATACACCCCCTTAGTGAGCTCACGCAGCCCCCTGGCTTTAAAAACATTTCTGCACTGAGGTTCTCAATTTTTTATTCCCAAGACCTACCTCTCCCTCTGGGTTCCTGATTTATAGGTCCAAATCCTATGTGGTAACACCTTTTGGTTGCCCAACAGGAATCAAAAACCACCACATCTGGAAAAATTATTTACTCAGTCACTCAGGGAGGGAGGGGCAACCTAAGTCAACTCTGACTCCTTTATTCTCTTACTCCTTACATGCAAATCATCTCCATATCCTACAAATATTAACCTTAACTGGATTTCAAATACAATCCCACTCTGAGCCACAATAGTTACTATAGTTGGCTCACCTTTGTTCAGAAGACTATACGGTGATGGTACTGAATTTGGCTTGTGGTTACACAGATCTTTAAGTTTTGTAATAGAATAGATAGGCCATATGTCTTCTCCTGGGGGAAAGAAGGTAAAATTATACACCCTGGTTAGTTATGGAAGAAATTTCTACAATTTTAGGTAAAGAGGTAAAGCTTGGAAAACAGGTACATGTGTATGTGTGTGTGTGTGTGTGTGTGTGGTAGCGTAAGAAGGAAAGATTATAGGTTAGACTTGAGTAGTCAGATGGTCAGATGAAAATGCTCAGAAATGTTATTTTGAACATTTTACTGTATCAGTTCAGCAAAATTAATGCTTATAAATGCTGGGAGCATAACTGAGAGGGAAAACCATTAGATAAAGGCTATAATCTTAGCACACTGGAAGAAAATGATTTGGAGGATAAAAATGCTCAACACAGAACTTGAAATGAAAGGTTTTAAGATGTCCACAATCTCATTCAGCGCACACGGACTTTGAAGATTCAGGGACAAACACCCAAACTGGCCTTTCTTCTTCTGCCTATGTTTTTAAACGATTCAAGCCTCAGTGTTACTCTGTGATTGACTCTACCTAGTATCCCATTTTCCCTTTCTATTTTTTCTCCTTGTAACCATCCCTGTCTTTCCCTTCCCAACACCTCCCACTGATTTCCACCCACCTTCTGGTACTGCTATTGCAAAAGCTTCTTAGTTGCTTTGATAAATCCTCAGACTCGTCCTTCTAGAAACCATCTTATGCACTTCTGTGAGATGCGTCTTGCTCCAGTGTCACTTTTATCAAAATATTCCCAACCTATGACTTGTGACTCCATAGAAATATGCTTCTATTTGTCTATTAGATGTAAGCAATTTATAACTCTACCACTGCCTTCTGTAACATAAAGCATATCCCTCATTCTTTTTCATATGCATTCCCCACTACAAATAGCCCCTATATCCTGGTCCCAGCTGAGGCAGAAGGTCCAGCAGAAGTTCGAACAAGGAGGCACTGCCAAGTAAGAAATTCACAGAGGTTCCATGTGGCTGACAGGAATACTGCCCAACGGGTTCTCTGGGGGCAACAGTGAATCCTGGGAGCAGACAGAGCTGGATGTTGGTAGTGACTAAATTTTCCATCAACTCAGATGCAATTAGCTCCTGGATGTAGCAGCTGAAGAAGATACCATCAGAACAAAAGGAGATTAGTTACATGTGGACAGAACAAGAGCCTAGACTAGAACTCTGCAGAGAGAATGGCCTCAGCTTAATGGACGCAGCCACTGCTACCGTGTGGCTGAATACTTGAAGGCCCCAAATCAAAGAAGTAACTTGGGCCAAACATGACTGTCTCTCTTCTGTGACCCACTGGCCAATCTTTGTCCGTGATACAATCCATACTGTGTCCTACCCATCTCTTAGTAGTCAACTCAAATCTCATGCATACTTTGACGACTTCAGTCCTCTATGCTTATCTAGTTCTTATAACTCTATTAGCATGTTCAGAAAGCACGACATCACATGGCATCTACATATGTACTGTTTATAAGAGTCACTTCATGCTCCCCCCAGCTCTGCTGGGGTTGTTCTTCTAGAGCCACCAACTTTCTTAGGCTATATGGTAAAACAGAACTAACTGGTCTCTTTGCCACACTCACTATCTTTCCAGTTCATCCTCACTCTACTTTCATAATGGCCTCGAAACCAGAAATTTGATTCTGACATAGTCCCACTTAAAACACCACTGCTTAGAAGATACATGTCACACCTCTTGGATGCTTATTGTCTTTACCCAATTTTTATTTGCCATGTTATTTCCCAACATCTATTTCAAGATATAACTACATTACCAACTTGAGACTTCCTAATCAGGTGAAAGAATCTGATATCCCAGGCCTCTGCTCATTTAGTGGATTTCTCACTTCTAAGAATCCCATCTTGATGCTCCAAGAAAGTCTTGACTTCATCCTAACTCTGCTTTCTTAATATTTTGTATCTCTACCTGCTCTTGGCATTGTAGATGTTTTCCATGGGTTAATCATCCCCTTACAATATATTCCACCAAAGCCAGAGCACTAGGTACAAATTCCAAATTGGTAATTTCCCCTAAACATTAGTAGATACACAGACAGAGTGAATTACTGAGCCCTCTGCCCCCAGAGAGCAGTGGTTAGGGGAGGAAGGTGGGTTTAATATGTAGAATGTGGTTAAAAAGATACATATCTCTTTGATCTAACTAAAAGGAACAGGAAACAAGATTCTGAATCAACAACACTAAGCAGGCAACTTCTCAGTCTTGGGACTATGTATATCCTATAGGTTAAGAAAGAAAAAGTTGCATTCTATCAGTAGGAAGTACTTAGCTGCAGCCTGACTGACCTCCATAGTGAAGTCTGATTTGTGTACTTATTCTATTTTTTTTTTTAGTGTTTGCCCATTACAATGGTTCACAACAATGCCTATTTTATAATCAATAAAGAGAAAAGGTCTTAAATTTTCAGTGGGGTCCTGGATTTAAGGAGACTCTGTCTAGACTGGGCACCAATGTTTTCTGGGCCTTCTTAGATTGAGTAAAGCAGGAATTCTTTCTGTTAACAATCCTGCTCCAACCACTAGTGATCTTTCCAACAGCAGCCAAGTATCTCGGCAGCATTTTAAGTGGGATTTGACAAAGGCCCTCACATGGATTGATTTTCAGTTTTATATGTAAAGTAAAATTACATGACAAACACAGTAACTGTTCCGAAAAATCAGAGATTTGTGTTCATTGCTTTTCATCAGCAGATGATTCCTTTGTGTGAAGTTAATCCGTGAGGGATATATGGGCTCCTTTCACCTGGGGCAGCATCAGTTTACAGACCACAGAATGGGCCTGCGCTCTGGGTGCTCTCTAAAATGTCATTACACATAGCTTTCATCTTCCATTTGGCTACTGGTTTCCTGGAGATGTCATTTTCAGATACAAGGTCCACAATTCTCATCTTCTAATCCACCGCTGCTTTAGTTTCCAATTTCCAAAGTTCCAAGTGAAATGAAATGTGCATTATTCTCAAGGTAGAAGATTGATAGGGTCACTGGTATGAATATACCCAGCTTTAAAGCCTGGGTCTATCACAAAGGAGCAATGTAGGCTTGAGAAGAATATTCCACACCTCTGAGCTCTGATTTTCTCATCTAAATTTTTTTGATGTTTTATTTATTTTTGATACAGAGACAGACAGAGCATGAGAGGGGTAGGGGCAGAGAGAGAAGGAAACAGAACCGGAAGCAGGCTCCAGGCTCTTAGCTAGCTGTCAGCACAGAGCCTGACGTGGGGCTTGAACTCACGAACGTGAAATCATGACCTGAGCCAAAGCCAGAGGCTTAACCGACTGAGCCACCCAGGCACCCCTGATTTTCTTATCTAAAACGTGAAGAACAGGCCACTCTTTTCATAGTTTGCTGTAACCATGAGATGAAGCAATACATAAACATATGCCTAATACGCAGCCTCTTTCAAGAGCAAGCACTTGATGGACCATTTTCCTCTAATGTAACATTTGGAAAATTTCACATCAAACCGGCAAAGCACTTAATTAGTATCAAACAAGTAGGTTCGCCATTTACCCTGCTGCATTGGCCTTTTTTTGTAATGATTTTTATTTAGTGTGTGTAATGAAAAGTCCATGTGATATATACAAGAAGGATGCCTACTTAATTTGTGAATCTGTATTTCTGATTACTCAAATACATATTTAGCATATCACATACACAAATTCAGTTTATAAGTCATGTCTCTCTCAAGCTCTCACAGTAAAATAATGGACTCTAATATGAAAAATAAAATTATCAAATATAGAAATGCTGCATCCCAATTATGAGTAACATAAAAACCAGAGGATGTTTTAAAATGATAAGCTGTAATCGAGCATACCTATTATCATCATCTGTTCCCAAGGAGCATTCCATTTTCCATCCATGACCAATATAATTGAGACTGTAAATAAACTAGGTTGGAATCATTTTAAACTCCTGCATTTTCTTTTTTTTAATTTTTTAAATGGTTTTCTTTATTATTGAGAGATAGTGAGACAGAGCATGAGCAGGGGAGGGGCAGAGAGAGGGAAACATGGAGTCCAAAGCAGGTGCCAGGCTCTGAGCTGTCAGTACAGAGCCTGACACAGGGCTCAAACTCCTGAACTGTGAGATAATGACCTGTGCCGAAGTCGATGACGCTCAACCAACCGACCCACCCAAGTGCCCCTAAACTGTTGCATTTTCTTCTGGTGGAGCACCTAGGCCTCTCCCACATCTGGACAACCATTAACTAACAAGACTGTAAGAAGAGAGATGATTATTGAAGCCTGCAGTTCTCGAAGGCTGTCTGTCAGGCTCCAGCTCCCCAAAGGGGCTCATTGATCATTACAGAAGAAGGGGCTGTTTTTTAGCCAGAGGCAGATGCCGGTGCCAGAACTGAGAAAGGAGGAGATGGCAGGTAATAGGACCAGAGTCCCAATTTGGATTTACCCAACTCTGAAATACCCCCACCTTGTCAATACTCTGCTTTTGGTGATGCAGTGCAGAAAATCCAATGATTTGATGTAGTTAGACTTCCCAGGAAAAAAAATTAGAATTTTTATTGACTTTTTAAAAATTGAAATATAGCTGACACACAATGTTACATTAGTTTCTGGTGTACAGCACGGTGACCTGACAAGTCAACACACTGTGTTCTGCTCTACCACCACCTGATACACCGCATCACAATACACCCCAGATTCCCTGCGCGGTACCTTTTCATCCCTGTGACTTATTCCTTCCAGAACTGGAAGCTTGTGCCTCCCACGCCCCTTCACCCATTCTGCCCACCACCACCCCCTCCCCCGCCACACACACACTCCCTTCCTTTCTGGCAAACACCAGTTTGTTCTCTGTATTTATAGGTCTGTTTCTGGTTTTTGTTTGTTCATTTATTTTTTGTTCAGATTCTACATATAAGTGAGATCATATAGTATTTGCCTTTCTCTGTCTGACTTGTTTCACTTAACATCATCTTATTGACCTTTTTTTCTGAATATTTGGAAATGTTTGATAATCACTCTAAAAAGGCCATTAAAATTGTTTAAAAAGGATCCCTTTATTCCATCAATTAACATGAATTAAAGGCTTTATATGGAAGGTATAATAAGTCATTGGAACATTAATGCAGTCTGGACTCCCTGCAACTGGATTCTGGGGAGAAAGAAAAGACATTTTTCTCCCTTTTCCCTCACTCCCTTACATTTTCCTCTCACTGCAATCTTAATCTGCTAGAAAGGAAGGCAATTGCCTTTAGACTGAATCAGTGTCTCAAACAGTACTTTTTGGCATCAGACTGTTTTAAAAATCAGAAAATTTCACATACACACTAGAGTTCTAGCTTCTTTTGAGAATTTAAGACTAACTTGCAATTGGGCCCAGTGTTCACGTAAATTCTATGTTACAGAAAGTGGCATGAGGAACAGTACTGGTTATAAACCTGTCGTCTACACATTGTCAACAGAGAGAAATAGCAACTCCACAGACCACGACCTCTGATTTATTTGGCTGGCCATCGTTTGCAGAAAGTCATTTCCTAGTGAGTAGGAAAACATGTGTCTCATTGGAGATAGAGACATAATGTTCCCTGCTTCTCTTTCTCAGTAAGAATTCAGCTATTGATCCTGCTGGGATATTTGGCCTTTCCTCTTCCATTGCTGAAAGGGTTCCAAACACATTCACTTATTTGTCCTTACACATTCCTTTTGAGTCCAGAAAATATCCTTATTTTGCAAAGTTTTCCTAGAAAATAGGAATAGAGGACATTGACATTCACCAGTTCATATGATACACAGAGGAGTATTAGAAAAAAAAAATCAGAACTTCATCACCATGTTCATCTCCCAAGAAGGGGCAGAGAAAAGAGAAAGCAAGAGTGAGAAGAAAATAAGCATTAGAGAGAGGGAGAGCCTCAGTACTTGCAGGGAGACCAAGACCTAAGAAGAATCAGCGAAGCTTGAGAACGTCCAACACGGCACCTTAAGGAGAAGGAAGTCATGAGAGACCATCCTGAATCTATGTAATATTTTACAGCCTCGAAAGCATTCAAAATAACATGATTTCATTTGTGGGATGATGTGAAGGCCAGCTCAGAGATCTCCAACCACGACTTGTGGAAAAACAAATCCCAGCTCAACACACATAATACACTGGGTAGAGATTTTAGCAGTTTCAGAAGTTTTAGCAATGCAAACAAAACAATGGTTTGGGAAAAAGAAGGCAGATGCATCTATATAGTGTTAAGACTACACAAGTAGATGATGATGAAGATGAGGAGGAGGAGGAGGATGACATGGCATGCCCCCACCAAAGGAAAACTTTTTTAAGTTCTAGATTTATAGCCCTTACACTCCACTTTCTTCTCAAACAAAATTATATGACATGTCACATTATTATGGTACATTAGCCACAATTAATGAAGCAATGTTGATACATTACTATTCACTAAAGTCTGTAGTTTATTCAGCTTTCCTTAGATTTGACCCAATGTCCTTCTGTTCTAGGATCCTACCCTGGATACATTTTACTTACTTTTTTTATTTTGTTGGATTTTTTTAATTTACAAGTAATACAAATAGATGGTTAAAAATTAAGTTCTTACTTTTTTTTAGTTTATTGTCAAATTGGTTTCCATATAACACCCAGTGCTCTTCCCCATAAGTCCCTGCTCCATTACTACCACCTCTTCCTCGCCTCTCCCCCTCCTCCTTGAACCCTAGGTTCATTTTCAATATTCAATAGTCTCTCAGGTTTTTTGTCCCTTTCTCTCCCCAACTCTCTTTCCCTCTTCCCCTCCCCCTGGTCCTCCATTAAATTTCTCCTGTTCTCCTGTTAGACCTATGAGTGCAAACATACGGTATCCATCCTTCTCCGCCTGACTTATTTCGCTTAGCATGACACCCTCGAGGTCCATCCACTTTCCTACAAATGGCCATACTTCATTCTTTCTCATTGCCATGTAGTACTCCATTGCATATATATATACCATATCTTCTTGATCCACTCATCAGGTGATGGACATTTAGGCTCTTTCCATGATTTGGCTATTGCTGACAGTGCTGCTATGAACATTGGGGTACATGTGCCTTATTCTGGATATGTTTTAAATTAGCCATCATGTCTTTTTAGACTCCACTTGGCTGTGGCGGCTTTCAGATTTTCCTTATTTTGGGTGACTGATAGTTTTAAGGAATACTGGTCAAACCTTTATGGCACGTCCTACTCCTGGAATTTGACATTTTCCTCATGATTAGACTAGACTTTTGGGTCTGGGAAAAGTATCAAGAAAGCCTCTAATGTTTGTCATTGTTGTTTGTCAGGTTAGTCTATTGTAAACTTATTCTTTTGCTGTGATAAATGTTTTCCTGTTTCCATAAAGTACTCTCTGGAAGGAGGTCATCATGCGCAGCCCACATTTAAGAAATGGGGAGTTACACTGTCATTCCTTGAGGGCAGAAGATGCCCATAAATTATTCTGAATTCTTCTGCACAGAAAACTTGTCTCTTCCTCCCCATTATTCAGTTAGTCAATCAGTTATTTATAACAGGATAGTTGTATCGATATTTATTTTATACTTTGGGTTATAATCCAATAACACTTTATTTTGTTGCATAAATTTTTCCAGCTTTGGCAATTAGGGCTTTGGTTTGTTTAATTTTGTCTTTAGCGCTCCCGTGCTTTCTAGCACATCAAGATGCTCCATGCTCATCTAGTATATTCTCTACCTCAGTTCTAGAATCTGCCCTTTCTCCAAAGAGCTCTGGTGACTTTTATTGAAGACACTTAGTCTGCTTGTAGATACTGGGGTCATCGGCTCTGCTGTCCATATAGCACCGACTGACTGTGGGTGTTTTCCAGTCATAATTACATCCAAACCTTAATGAGGGTCTTCTGAGGAATACTGTGCTTCTATTGTGTCATTCAGGAATTAAGTCTCTGAGAGGTCAAGGCACCAAGTTCAAGGCTTCAAATGTAGTATATGGTGGAATGAATTGTTTATCAAACGCATGCCATATTTCAGGCATTCCACAAGGCCAGGATTGCAGTAATAAGTGAGCTGATCTGGAACCTTCCTTTCTGAATCTTATAATTTCAGAGATATATGGACATAAATACATATTTAATCTTACAGTGGTTGATCCTTCAGAGGAAAAGTACATTATCCTGGAGCTGTGACAGAATGACAGGACCACTTCACCACAATGAAGAGGGAGGAGGAAGGTCCATGATGTACTGGGAATGTGATATTCCCACTGAAATCTTATAAGACTGACAATCAGGGAATGAATGGGTGACACATTGTAAAGGGAGAAAAAAGTATAAGAAGAATACACAAAATGCTTGGATTGGAAACAAAGCTTGATATATTCACAAAGTGAGAATGAGATCATGAAGGTAGAGCATAATATGTAGGAATAGTAAAATGCAGAGCAAAGGTCATGGAAGACTTATAGGCTTAGAAGAAGAGAAGTTTTTTAGATTTTATGAGCAATGGAACATACAAATATATTTTAAAGCAGGGGAATGGAATAAAATATCTGATCTAAATATATTATTTTGATTTCTGTGTGGAGAATGGGTTAGAAAGAGGGCATTTGAATAGAGGGAGACCAACTAGGAAAATATTTTGGCATTCAACTAAGATGGTGGAAACTCAGTCTAGAGTGTTTGAAGTGAGAATGAAAAGAAATGGTATAATTTGTGAGCTATTTATGTGATAGGGTAAAAGTGAGACAGTTACTTGGTTAGAAAAATGTGGTCAGACTGATGACTAATGCTGGGAGATCAGTTAAAGATGACAGCCTGAATATACATATCATAAACAATATAACCAATTTTGGGTTCCTCAGAGGACCCCAACTGTGATATTATTTTCAACTTTTTGGTTGTCATCATAGAGAAGGTAGACAGAGAGGTCCATCTAGAATTGAGTGTGGGCATGAAGGGGGAAAGGGTAATGAATGGAATCACACACTGAAGCAGGAGATAGAGAAAAGTGATGTTCACAGGAAGCTAAGTGTTGGGGGAAATGGAGAGCATGGTGGGGTGAAAGAATATTGGAGTATTCAAATGAGCCAGCTCATAAAAGAGAGTGTTTGATACCTGGACAGGGCATGTTAACTAACATTATATGTGATAAAGTTGTTGGTGATGACCAAGATACAAGTGATAAATGATAAACTGACGGTTCAGTTGAACAGGAGAGGAGTGAGAGGCCAGGATGTGGGATGAAGGGGCTCTGTGGATGCTAATGACAACAGTTGCAGTACAGAAGGAAGCTTTGGGCCAAGTTCCAGTCTTAATGAATGAGTATGAGCATCCAGAGGTGGGTTTTTGAAAGAAATCAGGAGGAAGAAAATGGCACAGCCAGTTATGAACCTCAATAAGGCAAGGTAGAGCCAGAGGCATTATTCTGTACCCACTATTTTAAGAGCACATTGTTAGTATTTGGTACTTATTGTTCTTTCCACTTTGGGAACGTTGAATAGAATAACTGAAGGCTCACAGACAAGACTTACAGAAGAATTTTAGATCTCTCGCCCTTGGGCATCAGCTGTTCTGTATCCCCATGCTTTGGGAATGGAAAGAAAGAAATCCAAATTCTCCTATTATTATGTACCAGCAATATCATCCCAGACATGTCATGTAAATTTCCTGAATCTCATGGTCCCCATTTGTTACAGGAAGCCAAAAATATCCATTGCACTGAGATTAGTATGAGAACTACAGAGAGAAGTATGCATAAAAAATACTTAGCACAGAATTGAACACTTCAACTTCCTCTGTTTTCTCTTCTATAAATGGGGCACCCACCTCATGGAAGTTTTATAAACATTCACTGAGTCAGTATCAGTAAAGTTCTCCAAATGGTGTTTGGTACATGTTAGAGGTTATAGAAGTAGGGGCTCTTTTTTATTACTGAAAAAGGCACAAGGTGAGATACCCAGTCCTCAAGTGACCAGTGTTTTTGTTAACATCATTCGTCTTCTTTCATGAATTTTTAGAAATTTCCACCAAGAAGTTAGATGGGTGTAGAAACAGAGACTAAAGAGTCAGAATCAGTCAACCCCCTCGGCCACCTGAGACTCCAAAGGAGACCCCAATCTTTTAGTGCTGTGTCTCTGTCCAGAGCACCATGCCAGGCAGCATGCAGGAGGCAGTCCTGTCCAGGGAGAAACTGCAATCCAGCAAGGGGCACCACAGAGAGCAGAAGGCAGGACCCATTTTTCACTGCCCCGTGGCTTAGGGGCCATTTTGGGAGCCCATACTCCTTGCTCTGCCAGAGGCTGCCACTCCGGAAAGCCTGCCCTCACAGGAGTGCTGCACCATCAGAAACACCCAGGCCACAGCTGATTGGACTTAATTGGCCTTTATTTAGTGTCAGGGCTGCTCTGATGGGCCTCGTTAACCCTGGTGACCGCATGGTGCTTTATAACTTGCTCAAATCTCAATTTAGACAAAGACACCTTAGAAAATCTCTAAATTGCACACTGATCAATTTCCACTTAGAAAAAAAAAATCAAAGCCTTCACCCCTGGGTGATCAGAAACAGCATCAGGATCTGCCTCTTTCTTGCTTCTCAGGCCAAAGAAGGTGGCAAGACCGTGGTCAGGATGGAGAAGCAGCACAAAATAAAGGAGGGTTCTGAGGTGAAGCTCTGCCAGTCAGTGAGGAATTCCTAGCCATTACTTCTCATGTGGGGCTGGCACTCCAGGGAAAAGCCTTCCCGGCTCTGTGGGGCCTCTCCAGAAGTGGTGCTGGCTGCTGCCCTGCAGGACAGTGGCTAGGAACGACAGTCTTCTTAGGAAGCATGGTCCATGCTCCTTCCCATCAATAGGCAGTCATTAGGAGAAAGGAGAGGAGATGCTTGAAATCATCCCCCTCAAGCGATAAAATGGAAGGAGCAGTGGAGTAGAGCCAATGGGTTAAACTGAGGTGGGGACCAGCCAGCTTTACGTGGAAAGTCTGAGGTAGCCCAGAGAACCCTTTCACGAGGGGTAGCCATTCCCTTCTGCTCCAGAGTTTAGTGGCAGAAGAGGCTCAGGGCTGTCAGAGGTTCAGCTACGTCAAGAAAAGCTGCAAATGGGGATTCATGATGGGTGCGTGTAAAGCCTCTCAGGTTCATTTATGAATGCTAGTGACTGAAATTCTTGTTCCTAAAAAGCAGCAAAACTTTCTCAGTCAAACGGACGGGTTCGTGCATCCAGAGCGGCCCATATGCTGTCCCATCAGGCTTCTGGGCTATAGCATTAGACACAGAGCAATAAATGGCCATGCCTTGGTTTCATCCCTTTTAGTACAGCATCTAATAAACATGAAGACTAGGGCTCCTCTTTTGCAACAGACACTGGGCAAGGGCTGGAGAGCAGCGATCTTCCTTCAAGCATTTTATAATGCAAATGGAGGTATATGGACAACGAAATTAGTGATCAATGCTATGTAATATATACAACAAGAGGCAAGTAGAGGGTCCTATGGAAGAGTATCAGATTCAGGCATGAACAGTGGGCAAGGCTTCTGGAAACAGCAGCCAAGACAAATGTGGTTTTGATATCTCAGCCAAAGCTATACTCCTCATTTCTACTCTGTCTTCCGATTAGCATGCAAACACTTGTTTAAACATCTAGCTGGGTGCACAGAGACTACTTAACTTCGTCTTCTTAGTCTCACTCCGTCACACCCAGTTGGGTTACCAGGACTCTCAGATTAACACAATGAAAGCTGAAAAAACCCTGACATTTTCTGCATATTCCTAAATATGCTCTGAGAAAATTCAAGCAAAAAAGCAAAGGATGAGGAAAGAAAAAGGAAATCATTAATGTGTTAATCTACAACTCCTGCAACCTATTTCAATCATCCCTCTTTGGTCAGTAATTTCTTTGACTCCCAAATTGGCATTTCTGGGTCGTCTCAGTGAGGTATCGAAAACCCCATGGTGACCCCACCTCCTGAATGGGGGGATTTGCTTCCATCACTGTGTGGCTCCAGGGGGCGCTCACGAGATGAGAACACAGCCCAGGATGTCTGGAGAAGAGGCATCCCCTGTCTCACTGTGGCAGGACACCGGAGACCATTGTCTACACTCAACCTAGTGGAGTGTCCACACCAGCTCACATTCACATGCGGCTTGGAGAACATCATTTATTCCTGCAGCAAACTTTTTTGGTGCAATGGCATTGTTCTTATGGTTACCACACTGACAAAAGTGAATAAATGAGGCGAATAAACTTATTTAAATCTTTTTTAATTTTTTAATGTGTATTTATTCTTTGAGAGAGAGAGAGAGAGAGAGAGAGAGTGTGTGTGTGTGTGTGTGTGTGTGTGTGTGTGTGAGCAGGGGAAGCGCAGAGAGACACAGAGGCAGAGAATCCAAATCAGGATCCAGGCTGTCAGCACAGAGCCCAAAGCGAGGCTCAAACTCACATACCACGAGATCATGACCTGAACCTAAGTCGAACACTTAACCGACTGAGCGACCAAGAGACCTCAAATTTATTTAAATCTTTACTTAGGTCAAATTCAATTCAGAAATGAAGTTGCTTTTTAAAAAGATCAGAGAATGTACTGCAAAAGCTAGTATTTTGATAACATTACCCAATGTACTTTGGAAACACAAGCATGCCTCTCAACTTGAGGCTCAATCTATGTTTCCTACACCACTCAGAAGCATGTGTGGGTGTGTGTTTTTCCTCCAGAAAATGTCTCCTTACATTTTTTTCCACTTCTGGCAGTCAAGTGGGGCAGGGTGTGGTTCCTTCGATATTTACTTTTTCTTTCTCATTCAGCAAATGTTTATTTTTATTTTCTTTTTCATTCACCAAATATTTACAGTTATGAGGCGAGCACTGTACTTTTCAGTTTACTAACAACCAACCTAAAAGATGAAGGGGGAAAAGAATCCCCATAAGCCACCTCCATTTGTCAAAGCCAACAAGGCCAGGGGCCAATGCAAATGAGTCGGTTCAACAGACACAGCAAGATCAAGATGGGAGGTGAATGCCCACTCTGTTCTGATACTGAAATCATGTATTCAACATGTATTCAACAGCCCTTCATTGCACACCTTCCTACAGGTGTGCTATCCTGTGCCAGGAGGGGGAAGGCTACACACAAGCAAAAGCTCTTCCCCAAGGAGCTTATAATCTAGGAGGAAAGATAACAACATGTACATGACTAAGTAAAGAATCAGATATATATAGGACCAAAAAGAAGCCTAAAAATAAAGAGCTTCACTTAAGGGCTTCAGAGCGGAGAGACTTACCCTTGATCTAGAGTATTACAAAGGCATCAAGGGACCGTAGCCTTTGTTTTGAATCTTGTGAATGGCAGGTGGGATTTTAGAAGCATGGAACAAAAAAGGAAGGCATGATTCTGGAAAATAAGGAAACCTCAGTGGGGAAGGGAGACACCGGTATTGAATATCACAGGGACAGTTGTCAAAGATAAGGCTAGAAAGACAAATGGGCACCACTGGGAGCGCCTTGGGAGACAGACCAAAGCTAATTTCAATTGAGAGACAACGTGGAATATAAATATAAATATAAGACAGCTTAGTAACATTAACTAACCTGTGTTTTAGGGTGATTTTGGCTGATCTGTGTAGAATATACCAGAAAGAAAGAATCTAATGGCAAGGTAAATATTCAAAATGGTGATAGTAATGAATACTGAAAGGGTAATAATAATCACAACACTTAGGTAGCCCTTACCAAGGTCAGAAATTATTTCAAGCAGTTTTGCATATAATGACTCACCGATCCCTCTCTAGCACCCTATGCAGTACATATCATTATTATGCCCACTTTACTAATGAGGAAGTTGGAACCCACTGTCTGCCCACCGTCACTCAACTTGGAAGGGCAGAGAGAGGCTTTAGATCAGGAAGGCAGGTACCAGCCCCTAACCCCCCCAAACCTCTGCATTCTGCTTTCTCCAAGAGAAGCCAGCTCAACATCTTCATGAAAGATGATGCCAACCTATAACTGAGAAGCCACAGTGGAGGAGGAAGGGAAGGTTTACACACAGAGCAGGAGGCCCCAAACAGCTCTCAGAAAGGAAGTGGAGGGGGTTGCCTGGGCGGCTCAGACAGTTAAACCTCTGACTTCAGCTCATATCAGGATCTCGTAGTCTGTGAGTTCCAGCCCTCTGTATCAGCTTTGTGCTGAAAGCTCAGAACCTGGAGCCTGCTTCAGATTCTGTGCCTCCATCCCTTCTCTGATCCTCCGCTACTCCCACTCTGTGTGTCACTCTCTCTCAAAAATAATTAAACATTAAAAAAAATTAAAAGAATAAAAAAAAGGAAGTGGAGGTTACAAACAGAAGTGGAGGCATAGAGGTATTCAAAAAGAAAGATGCTTTTCCAGAGTACAGAGTAAGCAAAGCAGACAAGAATTCTGAAAGAGTTTGTGACTTTGATTACAGTGGGGGCACTGGTGCCTCTTGGGTCAGCAGTTTTAAGGCAGAAGTGCATCCAGTAAGGGTTAAGAACAAACGTGTAATGAGGAGGAAGGTCACCCAACAGAGAGGACGCTGCTGATATTTTCACGGAAAAAGAAATCACAGAACCAGAAATAATAGTGCATGGAACACTGATGGAGCTCAATAAATAGTAGCTTGGCTGTTATGAGGACTACTACTATTTTAATTCTTTTTATAGTATCATTCAAGGAAACTAACTTTGCAGAGAAAGTTGGCAGACAGAAAATCAACAGTAAGTTGTGATGAAAAAGAAAACACACTTAGATTATTTCAAATCAATTCATGAACCCCGATATATCTAAATGGACAACCTTGAATCAATCATTATAAATCATTATGAATAGCCATGTGTTAAGTTAAGCTACACAGAGACCGGTATTTAGATTCTGGTCTCTCTGTCCCAGGATACATCTGAAGGTTTGGTTCAAGTATAGTTAAGTTTCCCCAGGTTCCCGTTTTAGAATGAGGCAGACCCCTGGATTCTAATGTCCTCTGTATGAAGTTGTATCAAATGTCAGATCGTGATAGCCCAGGGATTGTGCATTAACTTGAACCCTAAGAAATCTATGGACAGCACTTCATTGGGTGCAATACACATGACAATACGTGATGCTAAAAATGTTCACTTCATTGAACAGATGTGAAAGAGCAGATTTTCTAAGGAAAACAATGTCATCCATGATGTTTGCCTCACTTCTGACTGTGATCTCAGATCTTCCTTGGACTCTTCTTAATCCCCAGCAGCTGGCTCTGCAGCTGACTGGAAAGTAGCACTGCCATAGATTCTGACACTGTATTCCATAGTCAGTTACAGCTGACAACAGGCTTTCCTGGATGTACTTTTAGTAGACCTTATCACAGTTCCATGAGACAGCCATGGCATGAGATAGGAGTCTAACCGAGAGATGAGAAAAACAAGCCTGAGAGATGTACTATCTTGCTCAAGATCACACAGTTATAGTCAGTGAGGTTGGCATTCACACCCAGACCCTCTGACTCTGCATCTTTTCCTCTTCCACAAAGTCTTTATAAATACCATGTGCCTCTCTTTACAGACAACACAAAAATAGACCATTCCATGATTCAGATTAGGATCACTGTCTTTCCATTGTTTTTTTGTTTTTTCCTGCTGTAACTATCTCTGACCTCCTAAAAATACCTGACCCCTCTTTCGGTCAAATATTAATTACTGCAGTTACGTTAAACTTTTCATGCCAAGTGTTAGCATAGTCCAGCTTTCATTGGAAACCTGGAAAGCACTAATTACACCGTCTGCCAAAAAGGATAGGCGTCCTGGTTATCTGTCTTCAGGTAAAGGTTGTTTAGACTTCCATTCCTCGTGACTTTTCTTTAATAAATAGTTATCCAGATACCGTATTCATCCCCAAGTACTTCCTGGATAAATAAATTCAAAAACATGCTGTCACACCCTAAAGAAATACATGTCAAAGCCTGAATGATTACTAAGGCACACATATGGGGCACATTAATATTTTGCAGTGCAGAAGAGCAAAATAAGGCAGACTTGGGATAGGTCAATGTCATTGTCTTCAGTAAAGGAAGATGGCCACTGGGTCAAGTTCTTTCCTTTTAAAATAAACCAATTAGCAAGAGACTACCTTTCAAACTACAAGGGATTACCTTTCAAATTACAACTGCAGACTTCACATTGTAAGGAGTTATATGTCAAAATTGTAAGGATATAAGTCTGCCTGTGTAAACAATTCACTACGACGAGGAGTACCTAATACATTCACATTCATATGTCATGGTTTCCTTGGGAAGAAATATCCGAGAGTTTCACAATATACGTTAAAGAAGCAGGAGACTGCAAAATCAGGCTAATATTCTGAACACTGGCATTTGCACAGATTCTTAAAAACAAAACAAAATAATAATTTAAAAAAAACATTCCACGAGAGCAAGGCAAACCAGGAGATGCTGAAATAAATAGCTGATCAAAGGAGACTTTTATTAATGATTTTCAATATTGTTCAGATTTCCCTCATCCTTTATCTTCTCAAAATGAGATTCCCTGTATAATTAAATTCATGCTCTAGTTCTTAAGTTAGAAAGCACCACCCAAATAACAGTCATTAATTGAATGTTTTTATTATGCCAGGCACTTTACATATATTACCAGTGATTTCAAAAACTATTGAAAGCTAAGTACTGCGTTTCCCTTTTTATAGCAAGCTCAATCTCAGAAAAGCAGAATGATCTAACCAGATCATATAGCTCCAAAGAACCAGATCCAAGACTGAAATCCAAACATGTGCCATTTCTCCCATGTTTCTCCTCCTTCACCACCCTATAAAGCCACAGCCCTTTACATCACCATCTATAATAACAGAGCCCTGCCAGAGTAAACTACAAGTGAAACCAAAATATGGAAGAGAAGCCACAGAACCAGAGAAATTTACAATAAACATGCACATTAAAAACCACCTACTCCACTACCTTTATTTTTCCAAGTAAGTGATGGCACTTCAAAGGGATAGGTGAAAGACAGAGCCACAGTGTGGGTCACCAGGCTTCTTTTTAAGTTAATTTATATTCTTGAGAAAGACAGAGACAGTTTGAGTGATGGAGAGACAAAGAGAGAGGGAGAGAGAGAGAATCCCCATCAGGCTCCACACTCTCAGCACATGACCCAATGCAGGGCTCAAATCTCCAAAACTGTGAGATCATGACCTGAGCCTAAATCAAGAGTTGGACCCTTAACTGACTGAACCACCCAGGCAGGTGCCCCTGGGTCTCCAGACTTCTAAAACCAGGGCCCACTTTCCTCTCCACCCCATCTTTGCAAACTCTAGATCTCTCTCACAATCTGCAGAGTTGATGCTATAACTCTCAGAAGTGCACTGAAGAATTTAACAGATTAAGGTAATAATCTTCTTTAAAGAGCCTTGAGATTATTTCAGCTTCAGATAAAAAGCCATAATTAAGTTCCCTGCCAGTTTAACAGCATGAATGCTATTGTCATGCCCAAGCCATTAGAACATATCATAGGACAAAAGAAAAAAATTCACAATGGGGTTTTTCTATGCTTCTTGGTACAAAGCCTGTTGATGAAAAGACCATTGGATTGGAAGTTTGCTTCATCAGACCCTATTAAGCAAGGACTTGAACATCTTCTTTCTTATCTATTAATCTCTTTCACCAAACTCAGACAAATATAGCACCACAGTTAACATTTTAAGAAATAAGCAGCCTAACATGAATTTCTAAGCGAACCTTTGCTTGGAAATTAGATTTCTCCTATTATATATTATCTTTGAAAATACTATTCTTCCTCTCATAGCAATTTCTCCTCTTGCCCATTTAAGGATAAAGTTGTATAGACAATAAAGGAAATATAAGTTTTACTCACAATCACAGCTTCTCAAAGGCAAAAACTTGATACAGTAGTTTGAATCAAGATCTAATCTTAAAAATTTTTGAAAAAAAGATGTAGCACAGGAAAATTAGTTTAAATCATCCACTTTAACCCTTATCTAATAGTGGGACAACTGAAGACTAAAAGAGACTTATTTTCCTTTAGAATTTGAATGTGTTGCAACAATTTCTCTTCATTTCGAGGTTCACTACTAAAAGATCTGAAGTCATTCTGAGTGCTGACAATTAGAATGTGATTTTTTTTGTTTGTCCAGAAGATTTTGAGATTTTTCTCTTTAATCCTACCATTATAAATTTTCATAGCAATTTATCTTGGGACTTTTTTTTTTAAATTGTGCTGGAGCATTTAGTTGTAAATGTGGGAGAAACTTTTCTTTTATTACTTCTTAGATTATATCTTCTCAGTCCCTTCCTTTCTCCCTCCCTCCCTCCCACTCCCTCCCTCCCTCCCTCCATCCCTCTCTATCTCTCTCTTTCCTGCCATTTTAGAGACATTTTTAGAGTTATCAATGATGAACACTTGTTGCCCATGCGTGTGACTTACTAGAAGCTGCTTTTTTTTCCCACATATTGTAGTTTTACTTCTGGTGTGAAGTCATGTTCTGCCAACTTTATTTTTGAAAAGGATCTAACATGAAGCGATACCCAGAGTGGACAAAGAAATTTTGTAGAAGAAAAACAGTCCTTACATGTTGTCTTCAGATTGTGCATTTTATTTAGGTTTTGTGTTTATGTTTGTCTTGAGGATCAAACAAAATTTAGCCAAAGACTTGAGCTCAAATGCTTAGGAGGGATCTTTACCATTCCCTGCTCAAAAAGTCAAGCAGTAGAAGAATTGGCAGTGAGGAATAGACTGTGGATTTGACACCAGAATCCTGTTTTCTATAAATCTGAAAGTGTAAATAAAACAGAAATGTCTGGAGGTGGGGGTGGGAGAAAGTCCCCTGGCTGAAACCTGCGGAAACTCCATATTTGGAGTTTACTTTGCATCCTTATTCTAGGTCACACTCTCTTGCTCTTACCCACATCCTTATGCTCCATTTCCACATAATCACCTCCAAAAATATGCCAACATCACCTTCTATCATACAAGTAAGTAGTTCTTTCCATTTTTCCCCTACTTTGAATATACAAATCTGTTTAGGTTCTCAAGAAAGTAAGACCTTCAGATTCTACACTGCTTGGAAAGAAGTTGTGCATAGCAATTACATCTTCTCTTGTTTAAACCATTTTAAATTCATAGTACTTCACTGAGCACTCAGAAGTTGCTCAAAAAAATTTTTACATATTTAGGGGCAAATATCCTGGTCTCTTATTTTCCTGTAAATGTTCTTAGTTTCTTGTCCATGGTGAGTTCTCAGTAAAATCTTTTTGCATCCATTGGTTTCTTACCTCTCTGTCTTTCCTAAAATATCACCGACATTGTACAGGTTCAAATTTTTCCTGCCCCATTATTGAAAGTGACTTGCAACAATTATTTAAGAGAACATTATTCTTGATATAAATGCCGTAAACATTTTTCCAGATAAGATTATTTTTCCTAATTAAAAAAAATTAAAAACTTTCTTCTTCTTACTTCTTTGAAGAAATATACTAATATCAACTTTTTCAATCAAGTCTGTCCTGTGAATTTACATTAAATGAACTTCAATTTGGTAACTCTCTAACTGGCTGGAAAGCAGTATGGTGAGAACGATCTTTCCATTCCACTCAGCAAAATGCTACCGACAGGCTGCCTGTTGTTTCACACAGATGGCAATGCACAAATATGTATGTATATTTCGGAGACTTCCTAATGCATCTGCAAAAAGACAACTATTCTCCAGTGCTTACAAAATATTCCATTCTTCTATTTTAAATCACTGGGGAATTTAACTTCCATTACTTAAGATAATTAGTTTGACACTGATATAATTAGCAACCAGCACAAAAGAACAAAGATTACAAGATCAATGTAAATAAAGGGAAATTTTTTCACTCCTCTGAAGAAATACAGGCTTTCTCCTTTGCCATTAGTCATAAGCAGACAATTAAAAAGGCATTAAGTGCTAAACCAGCTAAAATAAACAATGTGTCTTCCTTATGGTTAAAATTCAGCTTAGTTGTTGATGTAAGAATCTGGAATGGGGGTAAAGAAAAAAAAGCAGGAAAACTAAGTACCCACTTGGGCTATGTATGAAAGATATCCCTTTGCTTATGTCAAACATGGACATTTTACTGATAAGGACACAAGTTTATAGTTATAATCTGACAATGTGCTCAAAATAGAAAGTATCAGAGGTGAGTTTCATCTTCAGTTTTTCAAACTCTTGTACATATTACTGTGCCTACTATGTTTCACTTGTAACAGAGAAAGTAGATTTTCAAGGGATATTTTAAAATTTTTATAATTTGGATTCCATCCATAATTCAAATGCAATATCATCTTTCTCACAAGTGTTTTGCCCCTGCTTCTTAGAGTAGATCACTTCTTACACCACTGTCCTATTTACAGAGGACATGAATTATTCTAGCTCAGAGATACTTTATTTTCTATCCCAAATCCAAAAAATGCCATCTCTTAAAATGTGTGCATCCTAAAGAAGCTTTTCCTCTTGCAGTTTCCTTCTCTAGCACTTGCTTAAGTTATAAGAATAAAACACAGTACCAGGTCTCTTAAAATGCCTTTGAGACTTTCATTATGAAATTGAATGAATACACTTGCCTAAATCATAATGTTGTCAAAAATCAGATGATCTCTGCAGAGTGGAGCATCGAGCAAATGAGGGTGAAGAAAACTCAACCAATAAAGATATTATTTATAAAAACTAATAGAAGTCCTCTCTAAACATGCTTGTATCAACATTAATAAAGGAAGATCTAATGCCATTCCATTTGACTGAAATACAAATCTATTGAACTTTCAGACAAAGTAAATGGCCTATTTATTCTTGAATGAACTACATAATCAGCTAAGTGCTTCAGTCAGGCCCATCTTCCTTCACTAGATTATCCCCTGAAATGGTGTCCAAGATCCCCACTGACTCTCCAGTGACTGACTGAAAAGACTTTTTCCCCTAATACAATTAGAAACACATTTCCCACTCTTATTTTTGTCTTCCTTCAGTTCCAGCTCAGGCTGCAAAAAATTCCAGTGTAGGCAGCCATCATTTAAAGGAAAATAAATCTGTTAATATCATGTAATGCTATTATAAACCTTTATTTTATATACCGATCTTAAATCCACATTGCCACCTTTGTTTTGGAGAGGAGACAAAGGCCTGTAAATGATTACCACTTGTTTCAAATGCAGATCATTTACCAATTCAAATAAATTCTCCTTAATCAGTGAGAATTTATTTATTTATTTTAAATTTACATCCAAGTTAGTTAACATGTAGCGCAATGATTTCAGGTATTGAACTTAGTGATTCAGTCCTTACATGTCACACCCGTGCTCATCCCACAAGAGTCCTCCTTAACGCCTCTTGCTTAATTTTAGTGTCCCATTTAACTGACACAATCATGTAGAATTATATTGACAGTGGTATGGTAATTGCTGGGGACAAAGAAGGGTTTTGGAAATATTCAACTGAAAATCCATGTCAGTTCTACTGAGCATTCTGGACGAAAGCAGGAAGAACCAGAGGAAATGTGCCTTTACAGACCCATATACATACCAAAAGTATGTTTGATTAGATCCAAAGCTGATAAAATGTGACTTGCACTCATAAAAAAATGTTGACAATTTCTATTGTGGGAAAGGAATCCTGATATTAAAGATTCATTTGTTTTCTTTCTCCAGATGTAAAAATAAGTTACATGAATGAATTCTAATGAATAAATTAGAAAATATGCTAGATATCCCATTGTTTAGTAGGCAATATAAAAAATACCGGTTCACACTTGACATAAATAAAATTAGCACTTATTTAATACCATATATAAAGGTGGATTAAAAATCTAAATATCCCATATAAAACTGAAGGAAAAGCTATGGGAAGGTATCCTTATGACTAGGGGGAGGTAAAGGATTTTAAAATAGAAGCATCAAATATAATGAGTTAAAAAAAATATTAGATGACAAAATGAGAAAAGACATTTGCAGTATTCTACAACAACTCTTACAAATTACTCACAAAAAGAAAATTGCCAAGGGGCGCCTGGGTAGTTCAGTTGGTTAAACGTCTAGCTTTGGCTCAGGTCATGATCTCACTGTTTCTGGGTTTGAGCCCCGCATCAGGCTCTGTGCTGACAGCTCAGAGCCTGGAGCCTGCTCCGGATTCTATGTCTCCCTCTCTCTCTGACCCGCCCTGCTAGCACTGTCTCTCTCTGTCTCTCAAAAAATAAATAAATAAATAAATAAATAAATAAATAAATAAATAAATAAATAAAAAACATTAAAAAAAGAGAACTGCTGAAATAGGGAAATATGCAATAATACAAATAAGAAGTTTACAAGAGAAGAATGCTAAGAAACTCTGATGCTAAGAAACAAAGACATACTTAAACTTATTAATAATCAGATAAATTAAAGAACAATGATGTATCATTGTACATCAATGAAATTGGCAAAAACTGGGGTGCCTGGGTGGCTCAGTTAGTTAGGCATCTGACTTTGGCCTAGGTCATGGTCTCACTGTTTGTAAATTTAACCTCCGTGCTGATAGTGTGAAGCCTGCTTGGGATTCTCAGTCTCCCTCTCTCTCCACCCCTTCCCCAATCATGCTCCCTCTCTCTCCCCTTCCAAATAAATAAATAAATAAACTTTAATATAGACATAGAAACAAATAAGTAAATAAACTGTCAAAAATTGGTGTAAGTCACAGGAAAACTAGTTAGTAGGATAGGGTAACCTAAGACTGATGAGTCAAATTAAATGACAACAGAGGAAATTCACTCCTATGTATATATCTCATATAAACAGTTTAATAACTATGTGATAATATGTATGGTTAGCTACAATGTCATTTATGATGGTGGGGGGGGTGGAAAAAAACCAGCTTTCCGTCACAGTCACAGGAAGAAGGACAATTAAAAGTTTGTGGACACACACTGAAAAAGTATCAGGTAACTATAGGAAGCTGTGGATTGGATGGTCACTAACAAAATGGAAGAATCTTAAAAAAAAAAAAATAGAGTGCTGAATCAGAAAAAGGAAGAAATAGCTTTTTAAGAACAATTTTTCAAAATGCAGGCATACAAAGGATACACATTCTGCAAGAATACACACAAACGAAAATATACACATCATGTAGGTTAGAATGGTCACCTCAAGGCAGGAACGGGTGGGAATGGGAAATGAGGTCAGGAAAAAGAGTAGGGGCAAGAGAGAAAGAAAAAGACCGGATGATGGGAAGGTCAGAAGGTGATCCACAGGAACAAAATACTGCTGCGAAGTTCAAGGAACCTAAGCCCAAATGCTAACTGCCATTTACTACCAGTGCAGTTTGGAACAAGATACTTTTCTTTGGGAAAACTGCGATCAGAGTCGTCACTTCAAGAAACATCATTTTATTTTATATATACATATATATTTTTTTAAATATTTTAATGTTTATTTTTGAGAGAGAGACATACACACATACAGAGTGCAAGCTGGGGAGGGGCAGAGAGAGAGAGGGAGACACAGAATGTGAAACAGGCTCCAGACTCTGAGCTGTCAGCACAGAGCCTGATACAGGGCTCAAGGCCACAGACTGTGAGATCACGACCTGAGCCAAAGTTGGATGCTTAACCTACTGAGCACCCAGGTGCCCCAAGGTACATTATTTTATATGTTCCATACTCAATAAGGCTGTTTTTTTCTCTTTTGAAGTTTTTTAAAAAGGCATTCATATGTGCCTATGTCAAAGGGGTATTACTGTCCTTCCTTGACATTTACGAGTGTGGTCTGAGTTCAAGTGTTTTCCAGTCAATTAAAAAATGGGAATATACTCCTTCAAAGAGAATATCCATCCAAGAATTGTGGAAAAATACAGGCTTGGTAAAAGCCTTTCATAATTCCAATTAAATCAAAACCCTTATTTTAGAAAATCAGTCTGAGATGTGTAACTAAAATAGCAGATTAGCCTTAAGGCATCAGTAACTTCACATCACAGGTCACAGAGGACACACCATGAGATCACTCAGGTATATCTTAAAATGTGCCTTACCAACTGAAACCCGGGCCAATGCTACATTTTATTACACTTTGCTGTTCACTAAACCTCAAAGAGATTCTGCAAGCTCTTGGAAAATTAAAATGCTGAGGAGCAAAGCAACAAAATACATTTATTTTGTCTCGTTTCAAGATTTGAAAAAAGCATCATCTTGAAAGGAACTGATCTTCTTCCATCAGAAGTCATGTAAGAACTTCCACTCATTTTTCAAATCAGTGGCATATCCAAGCCTATTTAGAAAAGATACATTTCAATTTACAGGTCAGAATTTTAGCCAGCCATTTATACTCAGAGGAAAACATAATGTGGAGAGGGAAATCTGCCTAAAGTCATTGTTCATTCTCTCATTCATTCAAAACAAATCTTGTAAGCACTGCTATTTACTAAAACAAAACAAAACAAAACAAAAAAACCTTGGCCTGGGTATATATTAATGACTGAAGTTGACAAAGTGTGGACATCAAGTAGCATATAAAGTCATAGGACTGTCAAAGACAGAGGTATATACTAAATGTAGAATTATAAATTGTGGTCAGAATAAGCAGGAACAACAGAATTCTAAGAAAAGAAATAAAATGAAGCAAAAGGTATTCATGAGGGTCTCTGACAGTAAAATTTTAACTGGCACCTGATAGATATAAAGAGTGACCCACGGAAAAAAGAGGCAGGAAGGTGGATGGGCAGAAGGAGTGGAATGTGCAAAGGTACTAGGGCAGAAGTGTGGTCTGGCACTAATACCAGTCCAAGGGCCTGGAGCCCTGTACAATGTCAGAAAAACTCCAGGATATGAGATTAAGTTAGAGGCATCATCAGGAGGGCCCTGCAGACCACAGCATGAGAATTTGCTGCCATGACAACCATCAGGGGAAATGATGAGTTTTTGAAAAGATACTGTCTAATGTCTGTGTTGAAGAGATCACCTGAGGTGGTGAGGTGGGAGGTGGGGGTGCCTGGGTCTCTGACTCTTAATTTCAGCTCAGATCAGGACCCCAGGGTGGAGGAATCAAGCCCCATGTCAGGCTCCTTGCTGGGCATGGAGCTCACTTGAGAACTCTCCCCTTCCCTCTTCCCCCCCTTCCTCCCCTCCCTCTCTCTCTGCCTTTCCCCCTCCCTCTCTTAAAAAAATAAAAATGAAAATAAAAGATCATCTGTCTTTCATTTGGAAGAGATAGATGAAGACCTATAAAAAAGTTTTTCTACTAGACCAGGGAAAAGAAAATAGTGATTTGAGCTAAACAGATGACTGAGAAGCTAGTGAGAAGCGAACAGACTAAGGATATATTTAGGGAGGTTTGCTGATGGACTAGATGGAGGAAATAGCAATAATGACTCAGAGTTTTGGCTTCAGCAGCATGGCAGTTTATAATCTAATGTGCTCTGATGAAAAAGACTCAGTGAGGGGATAAGGTATCCGGGAGCAGAAATCTGCCTGCAGGTAAGAACCCTTCACCCCCACAACCCAGAAGACTACAGACAGTGGGGCCACATGGCTGGGAAGCAGGGCATCTCTCAGTGGTTTGCTGTGGATGTCACAGGCCTCTGGGAACACAAGTGACCTCTAGTGACCATTACAGTGACTTCAGTGTTATGTTGGCCCCTTCCACATGATACCTTGTTCACTTCCTACCACAGCTCTGGGAGGTGGCTGTTATTAGCCGCATTTGAAAGATGATGAAATCAAATATCATATTTTGTACGTTGTTCAAAGTAACTCGGTAAGTAATATGGTTGGGATTCAAACCTATGACGATAAAACAATGTGCACAATCCATCTCTGGGCTCTTGATTAGAAATAGTGGCCACCTGTGTACATCTTTGTGCGTGTTTGGAGGTGGGGCGGGGTGTGCTGAATAATGCTCATTTTTTAACAAATTCAATCATCATCAGCACAAGGCCCACAGACAAGTCCTTATTAATACAGAAGTGCAAATCACACTCACTCAGGTATTCAAAAATGCCAACCACATGGCAGGCACTGACCAAGTTTCCGGGTCAGCTAAAGAGGCACAAGCTCTACTACTGCGCAGCTTGGAGCCCAGCAATCTGTCATGCTCAAAACACAATTTTCTTTACACAGTGCCACACCAGTAGGCCAGATTAGTCATGCACACACATGATTCACATACAAGGTCAAAATGCTGTGTGCTATGAGAGATAAAGCACCAGGTGAGCTAAGCACTAGAGGAGATAAAGTGCTATGTGAGGCAAACGCCCTGGGAGTCGAGAACAGCAGAAGATTACTTGGATAGAAAGGTCACAGAAAGCTTTATTTATCGATTAAGTAAATGCCTGGAACATAATAGGGTCTGAACTTGGTGATACTGGAAGGCATAAACAACATCTGATTTCCCCTCAAATTAATTATTAATATATAAATGGAGATATTAAAGAGTAGTTAAACTGTTCTAAAATGAATCTAAGAGTAAAGGAGGCTATACCCTCGTGCAGATATTAGCAATCTTTTCCTATAAAGGGACAGAGGGAAAATCTTGTCGGCTTTGGGGACCACATGATCTCAGAAGCATCTGTTCCATGTTGCTATTATAACCAGAAAGCAGCCACGGGCAATACATAAATGGATGGGTGTGGCTATGTTCCAGAAAAATGTTATTTGCAAAAACAAGAGATGGGCTACATTTGGCCTGCAGACCACTGTTTGCTAACTTCTGCCTTGGCCTCATATTGCTCCCAAAATATAAAAGAATTACTGTCAATCAACTTGCTGAGAATGTAAGGGAGAAACTGAGCCTAATTAGGATATGTCAGACACAGAAAACGTTTGAAGAAATCAATGTGAGGTGTGAGTGAAGTCCTTTTCCTTAAGGGGATCCTCCAGGACAGAAAATATTAAGGAAATTCCATGTTCTAAATGAGGTATTCCCGTTTTCTTCTCTCTTTTCTCATTTTTCTTTCCTAGTTCTGTTAATGATTAATTTCAATAACAGTTTTACTCCCAAATGAACTTCGACCATCCATTCAACAATTCTGTATTGGGCGCCTACCATGTGCGAGTGTGTAGTGTCACCGCCTTGTGCTAGAGCTGGAGATGAGATATTGAGGAATTCACTCATATTGTCCCTACAGTACTGGAACATGCAGGCCAGATGAGGGGACACAAAACAAGATCACAAAGAAACACAACTGCAGCCTGTGTTCGCTGCTTTGAAGGAAATGAACAAACAGCCAAGGTGAACAATACCACGGAGAGAGATGAACGTAGGCAAAGCAGAGAAAGCTTTTCTATGGAGATTTTCACTTAATTAAATGTCCTTTAAATAAAGACCAGGATCACTGTCCCAGAAATTGTTTAAAAACCACTGGACCAATGAGGAAGAGAAAAAGAGTTAAAACTTAGAGTGGGAAAAAAGAGAGAGAGAGAGAGAAAGACCACATCATGTTGAAAGACCTCAGCAGGTTTTGGGTGTTTCCTCCTAAATGCAGCTGGAAACCAATAAAAAATGGTTTTCAGCTAGGAAGATCAACCAAGTTGCCTTTGAAGAATGTTTGTAGAGAGGAATAGTGCGAGTAGAGAGGACATAATGTGGAGGGGGTCACTGCCACAGACCAGAGGTCAAATGACGGTGGCTGCTTTGGTATGGGTGGACAGGAAGGAGTTGTCAAGTTGAAATTTATACTGGAAGGAGAACCAACATGTTCTGTGGATGAGTTAAAAGGGATAAAGGTGTGAGTGAGCAAAGGTATAAGCAGTGATGGCACAGGAAGGGAAGGGATATGGAGAAATCAAGAGTAGCCACATTGTTTTCCATAATGGTTGCACCAACTTACATTCTTAGCAACAGTGCACAAGGATTCCTAGAAGGTACTCTGCTAAGTGAAATGAGAGAAAGACAAATGCCATATTATTTCACTGTTATGTGAAATCAAAAACCAAAACAAAGAAATAAGCCAAAAATGAAACAAAGCTAACATACAAACAAACACACAGAAACAGATACATAAATACAAAAAACAAACTGGTGGTTGGTTGCCAGAGACGGGAAAGCGTGAAATTTATGGAATAGATTGAGATACAAAAATATTGAATCGGGTGCCTGGGTGGCTGTCAGTTGAGTGTCTGACTTCAGATCAGGTCATGATCTCACAATTGGTGGGTTCAAGGCCTGTGTTGGGCTGTGTGCCAACAGTTCAGAACCTGGAGCCTGCTTTGGATTCTGTGGCTCCTTCTCTCTCTGACCCTCCCCCACTTGTTCTCTCTCTCTCTCTCTCTCTCTCTCTCTCTCTCTCAAATAAATAAACATTAAAAAAAAAGATATCGAATCGACTATATTCCATAGGTCCTCCATGCCCACACTAATTTTTTTTAATGTTTATTTAGAGGGAGAGATTGTGTGCATGCACACAGGGGAGGGGCAGAATGAGAGAAGGAAGAGAGAGAATCTCAAGCAGGCTCCCTACTGTTCAGCACAGATCCCAATACAGGGCTCGATCTCACGAATGATGAGATCATGACCTGAGCTGAAATCAAAAGTCAGACACTTAACTGACTACACAAGTCAGGCGATCCTGTGCTTACTAATTTTTATTGGTGGTTTACATGGATTAAGTTTTCTTGCAACTATGGTGCTTTGCTCTTACTTTGAAATTTCTGTAGATTTTTATTATGAAATGTGGGGCTATGTCATTTATATACAGGTATTTATTCTTATGCATTTCTTGTGGAAATAAGAAACTTTATCAATAAAATGCCATAAAAAACAATGTCCTTACTAACATGGTAACATGTTCAGATTTAGTTTTATCAGTTTGTTAAGCTTCATGATGGTACTACTTTGGTTTTTCAATCTTTCACTCTGTCCTTCTTCTTAGTTATATTCTATGAGTATGCCTTGATGTTACTTCTAATAATTTGAAAGCTTTCATTGCTCTTACCTTTATTAATCAATATAACCTAAGATTATAAATTCTATATTTCTTTATCTAGTCTCTAGTGACATTTCCTTCACTGTACCACTGACAAAACTTATACCTCCATATTCTTCCCAGTGCCTTCTGTCCTGCATTATTTGATTGTAGATGATTACATTACTTTTTTAATTTCTAATATACTCTTATACCTTTAAATGTACATGCATATATTATTCTATGTACCACCTTTAACTGGCATTTTGTTTGGCCTCAGCTATAAAATACAAGGAGCTCACCCTGCATGCCCCACTTTCCACCTTCTCTTCTGCCTTCCATCCCAAACTGCATCACATTTCTATGCTATTATCATTTGTAACCTTTTCATTCAGTTCTATAACTGCAATTCTGAATGGTATTCTTCCTTATTACTACAGTTAGAAATACTTCATGTCTATCACCAGTCTTTTTGTCATAATTCCTTCAATTTTATTGGCAGAATATTTAAGGGATCTGGAAACCAGATCCCTAGAAATCATTGCATATTAGGAAATTACTTCGAACAAAATATTGGCTGAGTTTAGGAAGACGGGTCACACTGTCACTTCCTAAAGACACAAGAGGCATTGATCCATTATTTTCTGATGCTCAATGTTGCTGAGAATTCTGAGGTCACTCTGTATAGGGGACTGGATCTTCCTTCAAGCTTCCCAAAGGATTCCCTTGTATTTGAAAAATCAAGACAATTAGGATACTGATGCGGACCATCTGATGTCAATTTTTCCAGAGTGGCGGTTACCAAAACACAGATTCCAGTCAAAAATGTTTACTCTCAAAATTTCTTCATAGCTAGAAAAATAATTTTAAACATGTTTTTTTCTCCACATGAGTATTTCTTCTTTACAGAGATACCATTTAGGTATATTAAAAATTTTTTTCTGTCTTCCAGATAAATGACTTTCTTCTAACCTTATTTTAAGTCAGAGCTCATTTAAATTTCTTTTGTTTCACTTTTTTTCAATTTCCATGTCCTTTAAGATAGTTCAGCAGTTCCTAGTCTCCTCTGTGTTATTTCCTGTGTAACTTTCATTTCTTTGTTACTATGAATATTCTTTTCTGCTATTTTCCTTGCATTACCTGCCTCTTGCTATTTTGTTTGCTTTGTCTTTTTTTGTTTTTGCTGTGTTTCTCCTGAATTGCCATCTGAGAAATTGTTTTAAAGAGGTTATTGCTTAAGTAAGTTATGTTGTTGAATTATGGTGATATCATTGGCCATTCATTTCATTTTCTCTGTGGCAGTATTTCCTGGGGAATATTTTTCACCTGTTTTCTATTGCATTCTCTGTATCCTTTCAATACCTTTGTATCAATACCTTTGTATTAATCCTGTAATCGTTCCTTTTCCCATCCTCCCCCCCACCACCACCTTTAAATAGGAAAAGTCTTCCTAGACTACAGGTAGGAAGTTTCTCTTTGAATATAGTTGGGTATGGGGAAGTTACACTGGGAGGGGCCAAGGTGGGGTTCAGTATAGTAGCAATTGTCCCTGGTCACCATAAAGTGCATTCCAATGGGTTTCTGAGTTGAGGATAGTTTAGCCTTTACTTCTCCCCAGCAAAGAGAGATTCAGCAACTCAGGACTGCTCCCAAAGGTGCTTCTCCTCCAGCCTGGCGCACCATCTGACTCCCTTCTATAAGGTGGGAGGTCTCAATGGGCCCTGTTCCATCTCCACTTTCTCCAGGTTCTCCATCATATGCGCACATGCACTGGGTCCCAAGGACACTCCAGCTGGTTCTTACTCTTCCAGATAAGAGATTGTTTGCTTGGAAAAGTATACAATCTACATTTTTTATGTTTTTTGTTTATTTTCGAGAGACAAAGAGAGCAGTGCAAGCAGAGGAGGGTCAGAGAGAGAGGGAGCCACAGAATCTGAAGACAGACTCCAGGCTCTGTGCTAGCTGTCAGCACAGAGCCCGATGTGGGGCTCAAACCCAAGAACCATGAGATCATGACCTGAGCTGAAGCTGGATGCTTAACCGAATGAGCCACCCAGGTGCCCCAGTATACCATCTACCTTTGAAACTGCATACTAGGGTCTAGAACCCTTCCTCATATATTTGACTGATGGTTAGTTTCACTGAAGGTTGAGTCTCTTTCTTACTATTATAAGTTAGTTTTCATGAGGAGAAATGACTATTATCTTTACTCTGTCATTTTACACTTGAAAGTTTCATATATTTCAAAAATATTTTATATGTATAAACTTTTACTTTAACCTTATCCAATAATATGTGATTTGGTAAACAATACTATCCACAAAAATTTATTTTGAAAATGCAATCCAGGGAAATTTTGTGATTTATCCATGGCTACATAGCAAATTGATATCATATTTTTTAATGTTTATTTATTTTTGAGAGAGAGAGAGAGAGAGAGAGAGAGACAGAACATGAGCAGGGGAGGTGCAGAGAGAGAGAGGGAAACACAATCTGAAGGAAGCTCCAGGCTCTGAGCTGTCAGCACAGAGCTAAATGCGGGGCTCAAACCCATGAACCGTGAGCTCATGACCTGAGCTGAAGTAGGATGCTTAACCAACTGAGCCACACAGGCGCCCCTGATATCATATTTCAATGAAGAATCAAATGTTTTTGCTTCTAGATAAATTTTCTTTCCATTAAGAATATGCTCTATGAGTGATGGTGAGCATCGTTTTATGTGTCTGTAGGCCATCTGGATGTCCTCTTTGGAGAAGTGTCTGTTCATATCTTCTGCCCATTTCTTCACTGGATTATTTGTTTTGTGATTGTGAAGTTTGGTGAGTTCCTTGTACATTTTCGATATTAGCCCTTTATCTGATATGTCATTTGCAACTATCTTTTCCATTCTGTCAGTTGCCTATTAGTTTTCTTAATTGTTTCCTTTGCCTTGCAGAAGCTTTTTATCTTGATGAAGTCCCAAGGGTTCAGTTTTGCTTTAATTTCCCTTGCCTTTGAGGGTCACTCATCATCAGGGAAACACAAATCAAAACCACACTGAGATACCATCTCACACCAGTCAGAGTGGCTAAAATGAACAAAGCAAGAGACTACAGATGTTGGAGAGGGTGTGGAGAGATGGGCACCCTCTTACACTGTTGGTGGCAATGTAAACTGGTGC
>NC_043701.1:141908555-141951597 GCF_006229205.1 Suricata suricatta | reverse complement strand
GGGTTGAAGGGGAAGGGGGAGGGGGGAAAAGAGGTGGTGGTGATGGTGGAGGGCACTTAAGGGGAAGAGCACTGGGTGTTGTATGGAAAACTATTTGACAATAAAATATTATGGAAAAAAATAAAAATTAAAAAAAAAAAAAGAATACGCTCTATCGGGGCACCTGGGTGGCTCAGTCGGTTAAGTGACCGGCTTCGGCTAGGTCATGATCTCACAGTTCGTGGGTTCGAACCCCGCATTGGGCTCTGTGCTGACAGCTAGCTCAGAGCCTGGAGCCTGTTACAGATTCTGTATCTCCCTCTCTCTCTCTCTCTGACCTTCCCCTGTTCACATCATCTCTCTCTCTCAAAAATAAATAGAAAACATAAAAAAGAATATGCTCTATCTATTTATTATTTTCCCCCTAGGAATTCATTACAGTGTTGGGCCAAGGGTACAACATATTAGCAATTTAATCTCTGCCTCACATTGACAAAAAACCCCAGATTTCTACTTGTGTTCAATTATACAATAACACCACATTTATATATTAACAAATACTATTTTGTGACTCACTTCATTATACTGTATTGCATTTTGTGCCAAAACATTCATTTTGCAAATCCTTTTTTAAATGCACTCATAAATTTAAAATGTTTCAGTTCTCGGGGTACCTGGGTGGCTCAGTTGGTTAAGCGTCTGACTATGACTCAGGTCATGATCTCATAGTTCGTGGCTTTGAGTCCCCCATTGAGCTCTGTGCTGACAGCTCACAGCCTGGAGCCTGCTTCAGATTCTGTGTCTCCCTCTCTCTCTGCCTCTCACCTGCTCATACCCTGTGTGTATCTGTCAGTCTGTCTGTCTGTCTCTCTCTCTCTCACACACATACAAAAATAAACAAAAATTTTAAATAAAAGAAAATAGTTCAGTTCCCTTTGGAACTCTCTGGGGTCTGGGTCTGCTCTTGTTCTAGACATACGTGAAGAAGGTCCTAGTCACATTTGTATACCCACCTGGGGACCTCTGGGGCATCAGGGACCATCACCAGGTATTTGACTTATAGGTGAAGAAATGATGAGTGAAATTCTGGACCTGATAGTCAGACTCAAGGATAATCAATTTTAATCAAGGTGAAAGTCCCCTAAACTTAAATGGAAAATGAAGGAACCCCCTATACAAGGACTCAAGGGTAGGAGCTGATAAAGGAGCCGCGTGAGATGTCCCAGGAAGATAGGTTACAAAGAAGTGGAATGAGTAAAAGGTCCAGTAGTCTGGCTTGGAGTAACGTTTCTTCCAAGGTCATCTGTTAACACCATGTTCTTTATATTCAAGAAGAGAATTTATTTAAGAACCTTTTATTGAATCTCCTCCACTTCAACATCCCCCTTTCATTATAAAAATCATTCCCAGAGTCCGTCAACACCATTTACTGAGTATTTCTAATCAAAACAATGAGAAAGCAATATTCTGAAGAAACATTAGTGTACCATCTCAAACACAATTTCATATTTCAACTGTGTCAAGGGATGAAATTAGATATAGGGTAAAGGAATAATCAAGATGAGAAAGGAAAACCCTTTAAGCTTTTTTCCTTAATCAAATTCTGTACCAAAGCATTCCTCAAAAGCCTTATAAGAACATCTATTAGTGCTCGCCATACTCTCAATTACCACTGTCATTTATGATTGATTTCAAGGTTTCATTTTGACCTAATAATTTTAGCATTTATTTCTATACTGGTATAGGCACAGACCACCCAGGAAAATGGCAAAAACAGCAGAAATGTAAGAAACAAAAAATAACTAGATTCAATAAGCAAGTGTTAAGTTCAAAATCAATGAGTGATGCAATAAAAAAATAATTACTCAGTTGCTAAATATGAGGGTGAGTCACTCAGCAAGAATTCTTCCAGCAGTGTGTCTCCACAAAGACAAAGAAGGCAGGGAACAGCCATGGCAGAGTGAACAGTTCCAAATTTAAAGTCATTAACTCAACATCCAATAATTGGATAAAAGGAAAAGCAACAGGGAGCACGGACTGAGGCACTCTTGCACTTGCTGAGAAATTAAAAGCCTGGGTGGAGGGTGCGCAGGGCAGAACTTCCAAAGGAGAACAAGGAAAGATGACATTCTCATGCTGAACCAGATGGGTGACAATGGAGACAGATAAGAAAGTACCATATGTACCTCCAACATTTGACTCTTAGTGGATGCCCAGGAATAAAAGGCATGCATTCAGCACATTTAAAGTAAACAAAAAGAACAATTACTTATTCTTGAAAGAGGCTTAACTCCATTTTTTGTCAGTTGGGAGTTTCTGGAAAATGTATTTTGAAATTTTTCTAATAATAGTAATAATAATAGCAAATGATTGATCACTGAATAACATGTGAGGCCTATTCAAAAAATATAAAGTGGGGCTCCTGTGTGGCTCAGTTGGTTAAGCCTCCGACTTCGGCTCAGGTCAGATCTCACGTTCGTGGGTTCGAGCCCCGCATCAGGCTCTGTGCTGACAGCTAGCTCAGAGCCTGGAGCCTGCTTCCGGTTCTGTGTCTCCTTCTCTCTCTGCCCCTCCCCCTCTCATGCTCTGTCTCTCTCTGTATCAAAAATAAATAAAACATTTAAAAAATATATATATAAAGCTAAACAGTCCAAAAACTGAGGGTCTGAATCTGGATAACTAATGTTAGGATCCACTAACTCATTTAGGGTAAATTATATGGGCATTTTGAGCCTTGTTTTCCCACCTATTAATGGAGATAAAAAACTACTGCATAGAATGGTTAGCACTAAATAAAAAGATGGATTCAAACCACAGTATTCAACACACAGTATTCACAGTGCCTCCAGTGTGTCCAGAATTTAGTGAATGTTTGTTTTCATTATGATTTGCTCATTGACTTCCCAAGAATTTTAGGACAGAAGCACTAAGATCATTTCTTTTTAGGAAAAACTAAAACCTGGGTTTCATAGAGGTTTAGTGCCCTTCCAATGGTCATAGAGCTAATAAGTAGGGACATAGGATTCATTCAAATCAAAGATCCACAAGAACCCCAAAAAGGAGCAGCACAGGGTATGTCACCAGACAAGGCTGTCCTGGGTCTCTTTACTGCTAACAGGTGGCATCAGCCCTGCTGGCTTTTCTGGGATACAGTTTGGAACTGCAAGTAGTGCTACACATGACCAAATGTCCTCAACTTCCAGAAATATAATGAAAATAAGAACTCTTTACCATACAAATGCATAAGAGGAGTGCTGGGCTCACAGGGGAGACTCGGGATCTCAGTATCTTGGGAGTCATTGGGTCTTTTGCTGGGAAAACTGGAATCTGGAGACATGTATTTTCTTCCTCGATCCTGTTAAGTTTGAAAGTTTCTCCCCCTCCTCCCCTTTTTCTATTTGAGTAATATCTGGATAGAATAGTCATAAAAGTGTAAAAAAATGAGAAATATCACTTTACATGGAGATATTAACAAGACTCCAGCCAAGGCCTCAAAGTGAATAAACAAAAAAGTATTGTAGATCTCGACAAAGTGATTAATAAGGTAACAGAGGTTTGGAGAGAGCTCAAAAAATGGATGTGACAGATACAAGCCACATGCCCTGAACTTACTTTAACAAAAGAGAAAGACCAAAATAGCATGAAAGGGCAAACAACACTAAAGAAATACATACATTAGAGTCTGGTGGTAGAGGCGGAGGCTCCCCTTACCTTCTGCTGTATTGAAATCCCATGCCCAGATTAGAGGCAATTAATACTAACGGAACATTCTATCCATTAAGAGAAAGGTGAGCGTAATCAGGAACTTTTGCTGTTTCCCAGCTTCCTGGAGCAACATTTGCCAGTCCAACAGCAAAGGGACAGGACAGTTTAACTCATCGGACTGGTGATGCATTGTTGAAACATAGTTTTTCTCTTCAAAAAACCTTATTTTTAGATAGCCAGATCAAGACCAACGCCTTTGTGGAGGGAGTTCAGTCTTAACAACCTTGGCCTGATTATTTACATAAGCTCAGCAAGAATAAAGACTGTTCATGAGTTTTATAAGGCTTGCTTTGCTGGGTCCTTTTATAAGGAATCTCCAGGTTGAAGTTTTAGTAGCCACTCTGGGCCAGAAGCCAAGCCAAGCACTTTCCATGCCTGCAGTACCTGTTGAGTTGGGCCAATTCCTCTTCACGAGGTTCCCAAGATATGGTGAGGTCCCTGCACCTGCCAGGAAGTGACCTTCTTTACTCACCTGGGGAGGCTGCTGGGAACTCTGTGAGCAAGGTATCCAGACAACATTTCCACGAGGCTTTATGGCTCCATGTTCCATAAAGTCAACCTTAGTTCCTTAAAGCTGTCGGGTCATATCTGAGTCTATGTATGACTCCCAAATAGGACATTCCAGTCAAAGCTTTGGTAAAATAACCAGTATTTCTAATGGTGTCCTGCTATAAAATGAACAGATTCTTATTTAACTTATGCAAACAATTGTAATTGCCACGGAAAGAGAATACTCATTGTGAGTTTTTGAATTTCGGAAGGTTTAAGTAGAGAGAAAAGATAAATGCTCTAGATTACAAATAACATTTCTGAATATCACAGATTTTCTGTGGTCCTTTGTTTCTTATCACCCTGGGCAGAGGGAGAGGAACCTGTTGTCTGAGGCAACTTATGCAGATTGGCTTCTCCCCACCCAGTGGATGTGGGTTAAATCTTTAAAGCATTCGGGGTGCTTAGGATGGAGGGGCTACCCCTATTGGCACTCTGGTTGCCCCAGGCAATGGGGCTGTCTACCTCTTGATAGCCTGAGTCAGTTATGCAGGCCAGCCCTTTCCCACCCAGGTGGTACACAAGAATGGGGGAAGGGAGAACAAGAGGAGAGGCTCCCCAGGGGCAGAGAAGGAGAATTTCCAGCTTAAAATTTTCTCCAATTATAGCTGTTAACCTGGGAGATGAATGAGGGAGATGTCCTCACATCTACAAGGCAGAGGAACATAGAGAGAGAGTCAGTGTCCCCTTCAGTATGATTTTATCTCAGCCAGACCACAAAGACAGACAAAGGGGTAGGGGTGCCCCCTCTAATGAGGAGACCAGTCAGATACCCATCTGGCTGTGTCCCAAAGGAACTTAGGTGATGCTTAGCCATAGCGGTCTTAGCATTGTGACTTACAATCAGAAGCTGTTCCAGTGCTGCCATAGACACTCAGCAGGCTTGCCAGACTGAGTTGCACATCACATTCAACTACACATAAGACCAAAAACAATGACAATGACAACTGGACAAAACAGGTACAGAAGTGGCCACAAAACAGGTGTTTACAGGTTTACTAAAGGGCCCAACTGACATCTCGGTGTGGCCCTGGGGTGGGAAGTCGTGTGTCCAGGCTTCCACTTAATACCCCAGACAAAAGCACATGTGCACTCAAAATTTAGATGATAAACTAGTTTACCTCCAGAGGAAATGATGCAATTTCCAAGGTGGAAGGAAAGACAAGAGTGTCTTCCTGGCTCCCAGACCTAGATGTCCTTGGGAGTGCTTTTTCTCTTAGCCCCTGAGGCTGGGAGGAGACAATGAGGCATATCAAACCCAAGTAGGTGCAGAAACAGAGTGGGAGGGGAAGGGTCTTCAAGTGGCCGCTAGACGGCACACCAATTTGGCTAAGGTTAATCATGTACAACAGGAAAAGATGAGTCTCCAGCCGCCTTTTTAGAAGGAATCATGCAGGCATATGGCACTTACATGCCCAAGGATCCTGAAAAACAAGGAAACAAATCTGCTGTCATTCTTACTTTTGTAAACAAGGCAGCGCCAGATATTAGAAACCCTATTAGACCCTCACCGAATTAACCATGGAGGCTGGCGGAGTTTGGGTAAACTCTCCTTCCCTAGGCCCTTTACAGGGTAAAATTCCCCTTAAACCCTAGGACTTACTCCTTATAAAATTGTTTGGACAACCCCCTCCCATTATTCCTAACCTTACATCAGAGTTATAATTTGTTTCATTCCTTAAAAATGCTTCAGCACTATCAGGCCCCATCTAAAGGATGCATTAACTAAGGCCATTGACGCTGATCTAGCTGAGCTAGAAAGCTCTATTAGTCAGTTACAACACTCCTTGGATTCCTTTGCTGAAATGGTGTTACTAAACAGGGGAGGGTTAGACTTATTACTATTACACCAAGGAGGGCTATGCCAGGCTTTAGGGGAACAATGTTGCTTCTTTGCCAATAGTTCAGGAATTGTACAAGACATCTTAGCCGTGGTCCGTGGCCATCTACAAGAAAGGGCAAAAGTAAGGAGCCAAAAACCAAAATTGGTATGAAAACCTCTTCAACTGGTCTCCATGATTAATTAGCCTCTTCTCCACCCTGGCCCAACCCATAATCTCATTATTCCTCATAGCCCTACTGAGGCTGTGTCTGCTCCACTGTTTTTCCAACTTTTTACAGGAATTGGTATCCAGATTCACCAACCGGGCTGTCACCCTGCTGCTGGTTCACGAATACTCTCCCATTCTGACCACAGACCCTGATCATAATGCTGCCCCGATTTCAGCAGGAAGTAGTCAGAGACCTGACACCGCCCCATAACACCAAAAAGGTCGGAATGTAAGAGTCACCTTCGGAGTCACCTTGGCATGGCGACCAAGCGGCCATTTTGCTGTGGGTTGGAAAAACACCTTGCACTGACAGACGACCCCCACCCTCACCTGCAGACCTGGAATGTTCCGCACCAGTTTGAAAACAGCCAATCATGGAGCCCCAGCTTCCCATCACCCTGACAAAGGAGGCAACCTATCCCATCCTGCCACGTCCCTAAATTGCCCTTATTTGGTGGTCTGCCCTCCCAGGACCGGACAGGAAGTCTTTCACCCAGAAAATACCTTACCCCTCCTGTACCAGGGGCAACTTCCCTGACTCCCCATTCCCAGAGTCACGGAACCTCACCCGGGAATCGCAGATACCAATAAAGGCTTTCTTGGCTCAAAAAAAAAAAAAAAAAAAAAAAAAAAAAAGAAAAAGAAAAAGAAAAACATACAAACTCAAATATTTCACCTTAAACATTATACAGTGATTGTGCAAGTGGAAATGTGGGGAGATTTCAATTCTGAGGGATATACTAAGGACCTTACTCAGTGCTTTGCACACACTTAATATTATATAAATACACATATATGAAGGCACACACACATATGTATGTATATAATCATATATATGTAAAGCTTTATATAAATCAATTTTATATATGTGTATATATATATATATATATGTATATATATATTATGGCACATAAAGATTGAAAAATTTAGAAAGCTATTGATTTACACTTTTGTAGTCTGTCATTTTCTGTTATTGCAATCAAGATAAAGTTTCCTTTTGGGGCGCCTGGGTGGCTCAGTCGGTTAAGCGTCCAACTTCGGCTCAGGTCATGATCTCGGGGTCCTTGAGTCTGAGCCCCCCATCAGGCTCTTAACTGACAGCTCAGAGCCTGGAGCCTGCTTTGGATTCTGTGTCTCCCTCTCTCTCTGTGCCATTCTCCCTTTCGTGCTCTGTCTCTCTCTCTCTCTCTCTCTCTCTCTCTCTCACTCAAAAATAAATAAACATTTAAAAAAATTTTTAAAGATAGTTTCCTTGAATGAGCACTGATTCACATCCCCATACACCCAATTTATTTGTTTAAAAAAAAATGTTTTCTTTAGACTGTCTGTTCCTAGACAAGGAAGAAATTCCCCAGGGACCCCATTTACTCAGGTTGTCATCATGACAGAAATTTTCCCCTAATTCTTCATCTGCTGTCATTTCCACTGTTATATTTTGGAACATGTTGCACTGCTTTCTTATAAGCATCATATTGATAATGACTCTGATTTTAATTACTTGGATTAACATTTGTGTGTGCTAGCATCTAGCTTGTGTGTATGCTCATCTAATGGCTAATTGCTATTTATGTTTTCTTGGCCATGCTGCTGTGGTGTAAAATGCCTGCAGTTAAGAACCAAACCATATGTATGATCTGGCTTAGTGGACTTACTCTACCTGCTGAACCATATTCTCCCCATTTCCTACTGGCAAAAAGAGACATTAATACTTACCATTCAATGTGTTACGTATGTGAGAGATAATTTATGCTTAAGGTCCATCTTTTCATAAATCAATGTCTAATTAATGCAGTTTCTAGTGGCAATAACAAAAATATTAGTGTAGTTTTGTAGATTATACATTCTTTCTTTGCAAATTATAATCTACTGACCTTAGATTTTAATACTGTAGTTATAACATGTCATTTTTTTTTTCCTTGTTGCTCTTTTGTCTCTTGTTTTCCCCGGTTAGGATTTAGTATATGAATTTTGCTTACCTTTGAGGTTTCCTGGTCAGAATATCATTTATTCTTCTTGCTATTCCACACAATTAAAACAAAGTTTTACTTGCTAATTTATCCTTAATAGTATAGTAATAGCATATTAAAATTTTTGAGCTCTAGTGATATTTTCAACATTATCTTTCCTTACGATTTAAAAATTAAGTAATTTTAGGGTTGCCTGGGTGACTCAGTCACTTAAGCATAAAACTCTTATTTTGACTCAGGTCATGATCTCACGGTTTGTGAGACTGAGCCCTGCATCAGTCTCCATCCATTGAGATTCTCTCTTTCTCGTCTGTCTCTTTCTGTCTGTCTGTCTGTCTCTCTCCTTCTTCCCCTCCCCCACTTGCACTCTCTTTCTGTCAAAATAAATAAACAAAACTTCAAAAAATTTAAATAATTTTAGCAGCAATGAGTGAAGCATGTCTGAATTTTTCCTGTTGGTTTTATTTTTTTTTCCTGTTGGTTTCCTTCTGAAAGTCTATAATGTATTAATGAAATTATTTAATGCAATTCTACACTAAAGGTAATGCATGTTGAAAAATACACTCTAACTTCTGGGGAAAAAACAGCTTTCTTTGCTTTTTTTTTGGCATGCTGATGGCTAAATGTTGTAGAATTAGTATGAGATACTTTCTTGGCAATTGAGACAATTACATTTTAACAATGTTATGGGCTGTTTGTTTGTGTGGGTGTTTGTTTGTTGCTGTGTTTTGTTCATAATATTCCTGGTGTGTCATCAACTATGCATGTGAGGGTTAAGTCCTGTGGTTTCAATAAAGAAGGCTTTTCATATCTTACACTCTATTTGCTAATATTCTTGCAGATGTTTTCATTCATTTGTTTATTCAACCAAATAATTAATAGGCAAGCACTTGCTGAAAAATATTGTGCTCGGCTCTACAGAGATTTGAAGATGAATAAAAGGGCAACAATTGTCAGGAAACTGAGTCTACTGGAGAGGTCAGACATGAACACAACCATAACATCACACAATCTGTTTTATATGTCCTAAAAGTGTTCTATTATTCATGGACAAATATTTTTTGATATTTTCCCATGTGCTAGACACTGTACTTGGAATAGAGGATAACCTGACAAAGAAAACAGTATCATGCTGCCTGCAGGGAACTCCTAGTCTAGGTAAAGACAGCCAATAAAGAGGAACACACACACACACACACACACACACACACACACACACACCCACACACACACACAGAGTCTCTCAGCTTAACCTGTGCTCCAGACCCTTGACTTCTTCCCCCATTTCAGTTGCAGCTGCTGTGATGGACTCTCCATGAATCTGCCCACCTGTTTTCCAGAGTACAGAATCCTTTTCTAGATGTCATAGGAGGCCCCAGCACTTAAGAAATGCCTGGGGTTCTAATTTCTAGTGAACTCTTAACATATTCTATGAGGAAAAACTTGAGATTTGCAAAAAGATTTTATGCTGGCAATTTAGAGACTGTATTTGTGAAAGTGATGTACTAGAGGGTCCAGAAGAAAATTTCAATCTTATTACAATTCAAGTGCAGTATGACTTCTATACAAATACTGAAACAACATGATTTTTCATAGAACTTACCCAAAGGCAAAATGGAGAGAACTGAAAACAATAAAAAAGCTATACAATATGGTACCAAAGGGGACATGGGAGATAAAGAAGATTACAATGGGGAAAATCATACTAAAACTCTACATTGGAGACACTGAAGAGCAGGGTTAATGCTCAGATGAAGCTAAAAGGCTTGTCTCGAATGTAGAAGAAAAAACTAAAGCCTAAGAAATAAAAGTAAGAAAAACATGGTGGGTATGGAGGACAAACAATGGAGAGTTCCTATCTGATTATTTGTTATTCTTAAAGAACCTAAACAACTCAGGAAGTGTTTTAAGAGAAAACTTTCTGAGGCCAAAGGTCTTACTCAGTTTTCGCCATTTACTTGGGAAAGCCAACAAACCCAGATACAAAGGGCCTGATCTGGTCTTTGCCACATCTGTAACCATAACTTCCCAAAGAACTAACATACCAGATCTGGACACCCAGCCTTGGGATAACCTTTTCACCTTTCCTTAAAGACTGGCTCAAGTCTCTGCACCACATGGTATGCTTGTCTAAATCCCTCATCTGAAATATGCCCCTTTTTTCCAAAGTACCTTACACTTCTCCTTAGTTCTTATGACACCTGACATTAGCTCCTGACGTATTTCTGAAATTGTTCCATTCTGTCACTCACACCAGATTGTATGTTCCTCAAAAGAAGACCCTCCCTATTTACCCCTATAGGTTCAGATAATTTTGAAGAATAGACAAAACTTTAAAGCAAAGGAAATAAGTTAGTTTTATACTGGTAAAGGTAAGATGAAGTATTACTTCACAGGAAACGTCTTAGGCTGAGCAACTTATTTACCTGACAAAAACCTGAAGGACTTCTATTCTATGTTGGACAATGTAACTGACTGACACAAGAAAGATCAAAGTTTAAGAGAAGAGAGGAGCAATGTCCAATAACGCAGCTGCAAGGAGCAGAAGAGAGAAGGGCATGGGAGGCTATGTTGAGGATTTGAAACAGAAAATCACTGATGGGGGTGATCAGTTTGCAAGGGTCTGGTAGGTGGCACCATGGAGAATGGGTGTGTTTCTCTTCCTATCTGACTAAAAGCAAGGGAACTTCAAAATGGCAACAGTAATAACTGTTGGCAGCTCAACAAAATAGCTGGTTTTGCCCTTGACGTGATGACCGTGATATTCCTGAGGCTCAGATAGAATGGCTCATTCATCAGAAGTCAAAGGTCTGATTCATTAGGCATTTTACAGCATACACATTGATTCACTTACTTTATATCATCCACTGTGATTTATTCTGTATATTACTTTGTTTTGCTTTTAATCTAAACTCTGCTTAAGTTTTTGTCTTTAGCCCTGTTGGTTAGCTTTGTTTTTTTCTTGCCCTGATGAGGTTTATGCAGAATTATCCCTCAATTCTTATCTGCCTGGATCTAAAACTAGGGCAATAGTGCCTGGTAGGCTTTAACGAGTCCTAATGTACATGGTCAGAAGAATGGATTGAAGGTGTTTTGATTCTAGACTCTAAAAGCTGCGATTTAGCAGGAATGAAAAGCTGTTTGTGCATTGATGATACTACCTAAAAGATGTCGAACAATAAAGGAGAAAGAAAAATCTGAGAAAGTATATAAAACATAAGTTTGGAATGACATTACATTATGCGACCTAATTTTTTTCTTCCTCTGTCATGCCAAAAATATAAAAATGGCAGTAAGTAGAATTCAAATTAAAATACATGCCTAGAAAAAAGCCTAAGTCCTAAATCAAGTCTACTCCATAATCAAGAGCTCTAATCATTTTATAAATATTAAAGATGTTACAAAATGAAAATGTCTTCCATTGGCACTGTTGCAGAATTTAATCACTGAGCCATGTGTGCAGGGCAGAGAAGGAAGGAGAAGCATCAGAGTAAAATTTATATTTGGGGTGTTTTCCCTATGTGAGGTTAATATATTTTAAATTGCAATTTATGAAAAAAAATAATGGATCAAATATGTTTCTAATGCTTTTGAACATTATAATTTAAAAATTAAGTATGGAAACAAACTAAAACCCAGAAATCAAATATGGTTACACAACATGTAACTAAGCATGTGATATTGAGAAACAAGTGTGATATTTGCAGTGTCTTTAAAGATGATGAAGTGTATTTCTAATAAGAGCCCTACATGCTCTCCCCAACTCTCAATTCCACTAAATCCACCACTCCCCCCACCCCAACCCAATTCAAGGGAGATCCTTAATGCAATGCCCTTGATTTTAACTAACTACCATAAATACCAACTCAAAGGTTTCCAGTGCTGTTCTTTCTAGGTCTGTAGATATAAGAAATCTACTCCTACCCCCTCCACCCCAAAATCCTCCAACTTGGATTTGAGCTCACCTTCCTAAAAACTTTTCACCTAAGCTCTGAACATACAGTTTTTATGGTTAGGAGCTTTAATGAAATATATGTTGCTATGTCCTGAGCAAGAAAACAGCATTCAAAGGCTTTCAGCAAGTTTGGATATATATATTCAGTAATACCAGAAATGCATGCACATGTCCTTTTGAATGAAGAATCATAGATCTTCCCACTTTCATCCTTTTCTCCTATTTTAACAGTAAAATAATTATCTCATTTCAATTTGTTGCTGTGTATGTTTATTTGTCTCTATGCATGCATCTCTCTCTATGATCATATTTGGTTATTGTAAATGTTTTGTTGTAATCTTTATCCATATACATATCCTTCTATTTTTCAATCTTCATTGAGTTAAACTTGTGCATATGTGTATCTTATTGCATTTCTAATTTTTCCTTCTGGTTTCATGATACAGGACTCGTCTCCTCTTTCTTTAAATTCACAGCATTGAAATCCCATATGGCAAAGAAGATCGGTTTTGTTCATATAGTACTATTAAAAGGAAAGTCATTTTAGGGGCGCCTCAGTTGGTTGCGTGTCCAGCTTCAGCTCAAGTCATGATCTCACAGTTGATGGGTTTGAGCCCTGTGTTGGGCTCTGTGCTGAAGGCTCAGAGCCTGAAGCCTGCTTCAGAGTATACGTGTGTGTGTGTGTGTGTGTGTGTGTGTGTGTGTGTCTACCCTTCCTCGGCTTGCACTCTGTCTCTCAAAAATAAATAAAAATCTTCAAAAATTTTGAAACAAAAGGAAAGTAATTCTGACTCTTTAAACTCTTGTGCACCCATTAATACCAAAACAATTGAGTTTCTAGAATGCATTTTCTATGGTAAGTTACAAGTTCTAAATAAAAGCATCTAGCAAATACAAGGAAATAGAATTAATGAATTTACATGTGTAGGTCCAAGAAAGTAATCATGTGGAAAGAAACACAAAATTGACCCAAAAGTAATAAAGTTTACATAGGAATGTTTTATGTAGGGTCTGTTTACAAGCAGATATTAAAAGGGGTCCAACTTTCACAGTCATTTAAGTACAACAGAATGATAATTCAAGAATTTAATTTCTCTATCAAAAATGTTTACAATCTGGATAAGTGAATCTCAAGCCAGAATGATTTTGCTTCCCAGGAAACATCTGACAATATCTGGAGACATTTCTGATGGTCACAGCTTGTGGGGGCAGGAAGCAGGGACATGTTCCTCCTGGCATCCAGTGTGTAGAGGTCAGGGATACTGTCTACAATACACAGGGCAGCCCCACGTTCCAACAAAGAATCACCAACCACAATTTTAAATAGTGTTGAGGTTAAGAAACCTGTGTCCATATTAACATAATTCTAAGAACATATTTGTTACTGACTGCTCAAGATGAGATGTTCTTTGATGTAGCACATTTCATTAATATGTGTGCAGGGCAATTTATCCATTTTTCTCACAATCTCAAATATTCCTTTGATCATTTTAAGAAGCACTTAGAGGAAGAATTCTAATAATGGGCAAACTCAGATATTTAAGATGAATAGGTTTTTAAGTACCCCACAGATTGGGTTCTTTTCTTAGTCATTCTTTGCGATGCAAGCCCAACTCCTGAGTTCCCCAAATAAGACCTGCAGGCAATCACTTATCCAGCCCTCCATAGCTAGCCCTTTATTTCTAATCTTAGTGTCTACAAGACAAAGGCACAGGAAACATTTGTATCAAATGCAGATTAAAATCCAACAAATAAAGGAGTCTAGGGAGTGACTTGGAAAAGCTACAAGATGACTCTCCAGGTAAGGAATAGAAGTAAACAAAGATGCACAGAAAGAAAGCCATATGAGAAAATGATAAGAACACCAACCAGAGCAGTGGAATCAGGTCCAGAGAGAATGAGAGACCAATACAGAGGCTCAATATGCTAGATTGTGGAGTTGTCTGAAGGAAAATGGCACAAAAGAGTTGAGTTGAAAGGCAACAGGCTCCCTAAGAAGAGAATGTGCTACAGATGCTCTATATTCACAGGGCAGAACGCAGACTGTGTCCTCAATGACGGAAATGAACTAGATCCCAACACTCCTTGCCAATGTATCTAAGATGATAAAATTTTGCTGGATGGAAAACAAACACATTTAAACATTATCTTCCTATTCCAATTCTGGACTGAATTTTTGTGCTGAATGTTCACACAGTTAGTAAAAAGAATAACTAGGAAATATTCTATCACAAAGAATCATAATATAATTCTGCCTTGAAAATGTATGGCACTAACTTGTTATGTAAAATGTTATTTCATTATTGAGGATGATGGCATCATATTTACCCTTCTCATTTGCATGACAGAAAAAAAGGTGTTAACCTTATATATTAATAGCAGGATACTCTTTCATATTCATTGATTTAAGCTGATCAATCGTTCCATAAGAGTATTTTCTTTGGGTATTTGATATTCCACATTATTAGAATATTGAGAAGATCTTCAAGGAAGACAAAAAAGAAATGAAGAGTGTAACAAATGAGGATGAGAGCCAAGAAAAGAAATGAATTTTTACTGAAAGAAAAATGAACTCATTAGGAAAGTAAAATAAGATGGGCATCCTAAGGAATACAAGACTAATGAAAGACATTATGAAATGAAATTATAATAACATTTCACTTTTTAAAAGTAGATTACTCTCATGGGTTTGCAACCTTAGCTTCTGCAGTGACTGACTAAAGACAAGTGTAATAACAGACGATGGTTTTCAGATGTGCTCAGATGGTGCAGGCAGAAGCCACAGGTACTCTGGGTCTTTAGAAATCACTCAATGTATGTCCGACACTTCTGCAGAAATCGGTTTACTTTTCTTTACTCACCATAATCCCACAATTATTATCAAATACTGTTTGATATTATTATCCACACTTTACTATTATAATCCACATTTTACAATTGGGAGAAGCTTAGCATGAAGATGTTAGGCAGTTTGGCCACTTCAGGATAGTTTTTCTCATTTTAGGCAACATCAGAATCACCTGGAGGGCACAGTAAAATAGATGCGGGGCCCCAACCCCAGAGGATCTGATTTAGTAGGTCTGGAAAAGAGCCTCAACATTTGCATTTCTAATCAGATCCGGGATGGTCCTGATGCTACTAGCCCGGAAATGACATATCAGAACATCTGAGCTAGGATGTCCTTAAGAGTGATGGACCCCAGACAGACAGGACACAGAGCCCACAGTCTTAATTGCCATGTTAGGGGGCACTGGAAATGTGCCATGTCACACACAGGACAAAGGTCACCACCCCTGTAGACACCTGCACCCAAACCCTGTCACATGGAGCGAAATCTGTTTCCAAGTTTCACTATTGTCACATCCTACTCTTCCCTGTCAGGTGGACAATTTCAGGAGAGATGGTTAATGAAGAATAACTTTCAATAAAAATCATGTCTTTATGTTTCTTCGAATCGTGAAGATTATCTTTTTTTTTTTATGACTGAAAGGAAGTAAAAAGTTTATTAAGGTAGACAATTAGTTTTATCTTAGATTTAGCTTAGAGGAAAACATTCTCTAGCCATCTGACATTTACTTTTCATTTTTTTTTTGAGATAAAGTTTATTTTTTTTTATTTTAATCATTTTATTTATTTTTTTCCATAATATTTTATTGTCAAATTGTTTTCCATACAACACCCAGTGCTCTTCCCCTTAAATGAAGATTATCTTAATTCAAGATCAGGAAGCAAAACTGCTTCTCTAATCATTAAACTGAAATATAATGTATGATTCTAAAAATCCAATAATGCTGGTTAAAACATTTAGAAACAGAGTGTTAAAAAATACCAGAATTGTTATATACATAAACATGTATATTATTTACTAATTCCTACTATTGTATCTGTAAACAATCAGTAATATTTCAGAGTATGTCCTCAAGTAGGCATCAAATTTCAAGGTAATTCATTTAACACTTTTTAAGTTCTTCTATTCCTCCTTTCTAAAGGAAATCCTCTGGTCTTATATAAGAAACATGAAATATAAAAAACACGCAAGGATTTCTTAATAAACCATACACAAAGTCATATAGTTTACAGTAAGGAACTATCATATTTTCCTTAAGTGATTAAACATTAAACATGATTTTAATTGCTTACAAAGCAGTGAATATAATTATCAAGTTTCTTTAAACTACAGACACATTGCCTAAAAATCAGATCTACAAAGTTTTAGAAATACCACATTTTTAAAAATGTAAAACAGAGTTTCAAAGTCCCATATATAAGTCAGATGGTGTTGTCACTACCACTCTGTTTGTCTGGCACTAGTTGAGGTATAGAAGATTCAAAAGCAAATCATTCCTTCAGCCATGAATGACAGAAGTTATTCAGAACACTTGGCTTGTCATGGTAATGGCTTGAAAAATAGTATCAGATTATTTTGTTGCAAAAAGTCATCTGAAAACTCAAGTGCATAAGCATGTATCCACACATACATATATACTCATATTAATCAGAGTGGTAGCACTGATCATTACTGATGAACTATAAATAGATTTTGAATTGTAGATGAACAAGAAATAAGTAGAGATCTCTAACATATCAAGTTTAAGAAGATGCTGAAAAAAAAGCAAGAAGTAAAATAAAACTACAAGAATGAATCCTGTATATTTTACGTGATGTGAAGTGTAAATGTTACCAATAAGCCATATTGTCCCATTTGCTATCACCTGAGGAATCCTGCATTCAAATTTGATTTATAACCATTTTTGCACCTCTGACCTATTATTAAATTCATCTGTTCCAGAAATACAGCAAATTATTTCTCATAATTCTTTAAATGTATTCTTATAAGAGGTAAAAGCTTTGCTTAATGAAATTTCAATGGACTTGAAAAAAATTAATTTCTACTCATGTAATGGTAAGTGTCAGAGACACACATGTTCTTAATTAACTTCACATTAATAAAGGAGGACTTCCCCAGATATAAGTGCTCAACTGATATTTGCCATGGGGCGGAAATGTGCTGCCATGAGCAAGAATCCACAAATGTTAACAAAATTAATGGGAAGACAGAGTGGTGCCCTTGCTGGAGAAAAGAGAAAGGAGGCATTTCTATTTCCTTGGTCCCATTTTGGGGAATAGTATGTATAGACACTTGTGAAGAAGTCCTTGTGACTTCTTTTGATAGAGGTCTTCATCAAAAATCAAAATAAAGCAAAAACAAGCATACACAAACCATAATGCAAGAGAATCAAATACTTGCCTACCTTATAGGTCAGGTGGTCCCACACAGTAGCAGGAACACTGGACTGCCTGCACAGACAATCAGGCCGAGGAGAGGCCGAGTGAGGCAAAGCTACTGGCTGACTGGCCTGATGGCCATGGCCACTCTTTATTCTTGATCAGAAAACCCTTCTGGTTTAAGAGAGGCTCTGTCTGTTCTCCAACCCTAAGGTAGAACCTTCTACTAAGCTAAAGAAATCCCTTTGGTATCACTGTTCATATCCTAGGCTGTAAAAGAACGGGCCTATGGTATAATACCGGCCACTGAGCCTAAGAAGAAGGATTCTGGTAAGTACTTTTCCTTTTATTTATTTTTTAAAAAACATTTTGTAAGAATAGAATGTTCCCTTTTTGTTATGTCCCTGGATACTGCCATCTTCATAGCTGCTTAAAACTGGGGCAGAATCTTAGAAAGTGAGTAGATCCAGCAAAAAAAGAGCAAACTGGTTTGAAAAAGCTCAGTGGGAGGATATAAAGAACTTGGTTCGTTACCACTGTCTTTGAGCTATTGAATTCCCCAAGTTTGGAGCCATCAATCTCTGGATTCTCCTTATTAAACATGAAAAACAAAACAAAACAAACAGACCAAAAACACCAAAACCTCGCTCTGAAAACCTATTTTGTCCTGTTTTTTGATTCTGTAAATATCCTCAGTGATATAGCAAGAGAATCTTTTTCATTCATTATTTTTTCATTCATTATTTTCTTTCATTCATTCATTCAACAAACCTATACTGTGTACCTAGGTTGTCCAAGATGCTGGTTTAGACAGCTAAGATGAACACACTGATAGTACCTTATATTTTATAATACAACATAGATTCAAAGTACTGTCCACACAATATTTCATTATTTTCTTATCCCAGAATAAACCCATGTTTAGGAAATTGAGGTTGGGGGAGGTTGCACCTGCCAAAGTCACTGTGTTGAGTGATAAGACCTCAAACTCCAAATAATGCTTTCCACACCACCTACCTGTGTCCCAATCAGCTGTATGTTCATGTTCTGGCTTTGTCAAGCTCGGAAGCCATTCTGACCTCACTATGAATCCCAAATCTTTCTCTGTCTTAGGGGTCAGCAGCAGGGCCTGGGAGGCACAGAACTAATAGAAACCCACCAGCCTATATTAAAGGCATTTCCATTTAGGCAACTGTAACTGTGCAATCCTTTGGGATATGGTGAGAAAATATTAGAACTTATATACTTAAAAATGTGTCTTATTTTTTTAAAAAAATCTCATGTGTACGTATGTTTTATAGCATATATATGATGTTATCTCTGTCATGCATATACAATTTATAGGTAATCACATATGTACTGAGGTTTCATACTCATAACATCATTACACAGAGGAGTGTGTGCTCATATGTAAAGATCACTGATGTCATTGTTTCTGATGGTCCGCCTGGAAAGCGGCATGCCTACATGTCTGCTTTGTTTCTCTGGCTGAATGCTTTATTAATTCTAAGACAGTATTGGGCAATGACCATCTACTGTACTCAGCAATGTGCAAGATACTACGACCTACGAGGATGATCCAACTCAAGTTCCAATTTCCATTCCAAGTGGCTGTTATAAAACACAAATAAGCTAGTGTATGTGAAAGCACTGTCTAGGTTGTAAAACCTATAAAAGTGTTAAGTTCAGGACAGTGGGTGAAATTAAAGTGTTTATTATAATGGAGGGAATAGACTCTCCTTGAGTATTAGCATTTAATTTTCAGATGCTATTTCACTGACTCTCCACAGCATGATCAGTGAATGACATACCCATAGCAGGGCAAGTATGCAATTGACATTTGTGTGTTTACACACAGGGAATTTTTCATTTGACCCTCCAGTATTTATTAGTTTGAACCATCAGAAACTGCTATATGCATAGATCAGTCAAATGGTTACAACTAATAGAAAAATATGAGCAGATGGAAGCCAAGCAAACTGAAGTGACATAGCCCAGGTTGAAGAACTAGCAAATAGAAGATCTCGATTCTACCTGTCTCCACAGCCCCCTATTGCAAACTGACCCAGGGACCGATCATGCAAGACGTGATCTACCTGAGGAGTAGACAGCAAGCACCCTGACAAAGACAGCACACATTGTCAACTACATGACAAGCCCATCAGAAGGTGTGCTCAGGCCCTTGGTGAGGGACACGGTCCACTGCACTCTTCAAAGGCAGGGGTGTATTATAGCACCTCTTAAATATGTCCCATGCAGCCAGGCTGCTGCCCTCTTTCCAGAATCTATATATTACGTGAGACAAACTACATATTGTGTCATTTTAGGGGTGTGCTAGCACATTTTAGAAGGCTATACATATTCAACTGAATTTTACATTGGATTGCTCGGATTGCTAATGGCCCCTTAGATTTCATTAACTATTATTTCCAGCTAGTCCTGAGCAATGGAGCCTTGCCAATCCCATGCAATAATGCAAGCCACTACGGAAAAGCCCTCATCTTTGCCAGAAGGTGATTTTAAAAATCCTGCTCTGTCCCGGGAGACTCTCTTGGCTACCTGCAAGTGGTGTCCTGCACACTTCTTCAGCCACTCCTGGGACAGCACTTCTCTGCCAAGGATGCCTTTCTACTCCCTGATGTCGAATCTGGCTTATTCTTAGGAAGGCAAACAAACAAAATGAGAAGAGAGTAGAAAGACTTCACCTCAAACATGTTCATTATCTTAACATCCTGCATTTATTTACCTGCTGAGAAACTGTCTGATTTCCTTAAAGAACCCTCTAAGGAAAAGAAAACGGAGGGCCAAAATTCTACATTTTGATACAGTTGAGCAGAAATGCCTACAGATTAAAACCTAGCTAATGGTTTAAATGAATTAGTGGTTTGTCTTTGGAAATATTCATAATTCATTTTAATCACTAAAGGAAAGAATTAAAGGTACAGGTGAGAGATGGCCTACGGTTGTATTTAGCTCTCACTTTCATTCCCTCTACTAAGGGAGACTGGAAGGCCATGAACACCATCTGGATTTTAGGAATCCAATAAATATTAACATTTATCAAGTTCTGTATTTATGGCAGTCTTGTTAATTAGCTCAAAAGGTCATTTCTGGCACCCGCGTGACTCTGTAGGAACAAAATGATGATGGATCCGTTACACTACACGAAGACTTGCAGCGTGTTTTTACCAAGGATTCATGACAAACACAAATGCTCATTTCTTCACTGGAAGTCTCTGCATTAATATCAAGGAGATGTTTTTGAAGATAGTTATATAACACTTACCTATTGCTGCATAAAAATCAGTGTGTGCATAAGTATGAATGCTCAAGTTCAGGTAAAGTTTACAATATGCATTCACGTGTTTTGACAACACCTGCAATCTTAAAACAGGCTGTCAACTTGATACTGGGTAGATTCAGGTTGTTTTCTCCCCTTCCTTTTAGCTTCCTCTTTGATTTTTGGTCTCATTGCCTAGCTTTTGGCACAGTGAGAAAGCAATTTTCTCCAGAGTCAAAATTAGTACTGCATCATGAATTATTCAGCTCGACACATTGCTTCTTGCGGCGTCGTGTGTTTGTCCAGCCCCAAAGTATGAAGTCTTCCCTTTCACACATTCCCGTCTCCATTCAACCCCCTGCCCTTCACTCCCTTCTCTTCCCAATATGGCAGTCCAGCAGGCTGGCACTCTGGCACCCGACTGAATTTGTTTTATATTTAAATTTCAAGTCACATAGCCGCCTCTCGCTGGAGTGCTCCAGAGTGCAATCACATGAGGCAGGCTGTTTCCACATAAAACAACTTCAAATAATTTCTGTGAGATGGGAGCCAGCCTTTAATAACTTCACCTTAAAATAGACTCATTGAGAGGAGTCTGACCGAGGCTCAGATGCCTCAATAAATGTAATATTAACTCTATCTTTAAAATCTCTATAGTTGGCAATTTTAATGTTTTCTTATACATTTCTCCATTTAAAGCCTCTTGTCTGGATATTTTATAGCCCTATTCCACATTACAGTTTTATCCCTATTATTTCTCAGTTCATTATGTTCTCAGGAAAATATCCTTTACACATATGTATAAGACATGTATTACATCAATATAGGCATACAAATAGAGAGAGAGATCAGTATCAATATGGATATATCCCATCCCCACTCCTCTCTGAATACACATTTCCAATGAAAGGATTACACACTTATTATAAGTATCTACTTTAAGATATAACTTGCTTTGTTTCGTTATTTACACTTCTTACAGTATTGTTATAAGGCCAAACTCTTCAAATGACCCAAGGCTGACTCTGCATGGGGGAGGGTGTGAAGACGCACCTTGCCTAGATTCATGTAATAATGTGAAACAGAAAGGATTTTAAAGAACGTGAAAACAGAAGCACACAGATGTAAAACTGACAAATTAATATCTCCCTGAAAAGTTTTCCAAATAACCAAAACCAATGCATTCATAAGAGCTCCTCTAATTTCAGGCTTAAGAAACGTACTCCTGGATAATTTCTCCATGAAGAAGATGCTCTAGAAAGCAATGTTCTTAACCTGTCATTTTATTTCTCCAACTAATAGCCAGGTCTTATCCTGTGCTGTTACAGTTCTTCAACATTTTGTGGTCATATTGTATAACTAAAAAGTTCCTGATCACCCAATCCCAGGAAGCAGGGATGATTATTAAATAAAAATATTCTTAAAGTACCTAATTCTACTTAGACATAACTGATCATTGACAGATGTTGTTAACTCTAGTTTTCTATTCAAACACATTTAATTAAGGCAAGATAGGACTCTTTAAATTGAAAGATATGTCATATTCCTTTTGAGAGATATGGTTTCATATGTATGTAAACTTCAGAATTTAAAACATTGAAAATGTACTCAAAAGAACCTTGATTTTGATAAATAGATGGCATCGGCATTTTAGTGCCGTTGCTGAAATGATTAATTTTCACTGTGTGCCAAGATTCAGAATTTATATTCTGAAAATTTCAACTTGTATTTTAACAGACTCCTCGAAGACATTAACTTTGTGATTCTTGATTTATGCTTCCAAATGCTATTTTTACTGTTTGAGTAATCAATGTTTCTCTTCCCTCCCCCAATCTTCTCTCAATCTCTCCTCTCAATGTCATGTAGTTGTAAGAAGAAAGATTCTGGTGCAATCCCCTGGGGTTAGCTGATGAGCACGGACCATATGTTCCTGACTTTCTTCAGAGATTATTGTGTGTATTACGCTGACAAACCAACTCCCCCAAAACCATTCTGGATAACTTTATATCACACCAACAGCTTGCTAATGAGTCGTCATGGCAGTTGCCATATTTTAGTAATATTTATTAAACTGTTATGAAGCATGAAACTATATTGCTTTGTCTCCATGATGAATTAGTTAAAAGCTAGAAGGTTTTGTTTTTGAAAATAATCTTTCTTAATTAACTCTGCTAGAGCCCCCTACCTCCATATGTGTTTTAGATGCTTTTCTTCCTGATATTCGTCTAGGAAAGACTAAAAACAAAGATTTTCAAACTTATTTATTGAATGTTCTTTTATCTAGTTGACAAGATGCAGAGCAAGTTGGTAAGGTATGATGGTCAAGGGTACAGCACGGCTTGTACTTCAGCCTCTCTGGAGAGGTTCAAGTTGACAGAATGGAAGTCAAGTGACTCATAGTAAACACTCAGTGCAAGGATCTACTTCCATTGTTATAATTTTACCGGCCACTCCAGTGGCTTATCAAGGTACATAATTTAAAATGTTTGATTACAATAAAAATGAAATACAGGTGCAATTCTGAGATATCATTCCCAATTGTATTTAAAAAGTTTCCAATTTTATTTAATCATTGTTTAATCCTAAACAGACCAGAAAGGCTTAGCACATTAGCTGAACATATTGCCTCTCTGCAGACAAACCTGTTGAAATTTTTCTTATATAATTTTAAATAAGTTAAATAACTTCCTTATGCCTCAGCTTCCTCATCCATTAAATGAAAATAACAATTGTCACTACCTGTTAATTTGACTTACATAAGCTAGTGCATATAAAGTATTTTGCATAAGTCAATGGTCAAATACTATAAATAGTTTTAAGCTATAAATTGACAATAACTACTGTTAAAAATGACAATTTCTGTGCATGGCTTTTCTGTTTTTACAAAAAGTTAATGCCAGTTGGTAATTAAGAACTTATGCGCCAAGCATGATTCTAAGTCCCTCACGTCTACACACGCATTTAAACCTCACAAACCCTCTATAGGCAAGTATGTTATTTATCCCGTTATGCACAAGGGGCTAAGGGTGCAGAAATGTGAGACTAGTGCAAGATCATTCATTAGTAAAGTGTCGCCTGATCTTTACTACCGAGCTCTATGTGCAAATAAATACACGTTTTCCCTTAGAGGACTTGGGATTTCTTTCTTAATCAAAATAGAATATATTAAAGAAAATAATTGCTGAATATAATAATTCAGTCAGCTGTCTCTTATTTGGCTAAGACAATTACATTGATTGTCCAATACGACTGAATATAATCAGAAGAGAACCAGACACATCCAGACTGAAACAAACATGAGAGGTCACTTAGTCTAGCAACCCATCTGGAAAGGCTATTGCTTCTCCAGCATGTTCTTGTTTCCTTTTGTCAAGAGCGATTAGGAAAGCAGAATTACAGATTAAGAGACTCAGCATCCAAGAACAGGAACCACATTAGCCAAGCCACTAGCCTATGGTTGGAGCCCCTCCCAGCCTCAATTTCCTTATCTGTAACATGGAATTGATAATATCAACTTTACAAATTTGGTGTGAGGCTTAAATTAGATGAAATATGGGAACTTACCCTGTATATGTCCCATGTGATCCATTTCCACAAGGTGCTACTTCTTTTATTTTGTGATAAAAATGAGGATGTATTTACAGATGAAGAAGAAATGTGGAATACATTTCAAAAATACCAAAACATATCTTAATATATAGTTCAGTGTAGAGAACACTGAGATAGCTAAAAAATATAGTACACATCCAAAGAGCCCTGACATTGGAAAGTAAGCAATTAATTCAGCCAGTCCAAAGGATAAGCTAAATGAAAAGCAGTAACAGTCCTCAAGATGGTTCCATCTGTATATAAAAACAATCCTTATATTGGGGATATTAGAAGAGACAGGGGAGATCTACCTCAAGAGACAGGACTACGATTTCTGCAATATGCTTGGTTCCAGAAACACTGCCTATGGATTAGCAAGGCCTCCTGCCCCAGCCATGTTTCCTGACTGCCACTGTCCAATTCTGCAGTTTATTAGCGATTCCAGCAGAGGGTCAGCTGGGGAAAATGAAAAGAACTGACTATTAAACCAATGAGAATGACCATTCATTTAGTAAATTGTCAGGCTCATCAGGCTCTGCTGGGGAAGAGGCCAAATGTATTGTCTAAAGGAGGTCATGGAGATTTCACTTATTTGTTCTAAACCTGTTCTTAATTCCTGAAGGAAAAGAGTGAGCAATAATGAAGAGACTGCATATTTGAAGATGCAAATTAAACCAAAGGAATTAAGGCCTTTTTAGAGGTGAGAAGAGCAAATGGCAACATATTCCTCAGCAAAGAGGGCTCCGCATTTCTAAGACATAAAAAGAAGTTAAAGAAGCAACTGAATAGTTGTGTGTGGTTAATAGAAGCTTCCTGAATTTGGAGAAGATTTGGAACAGAACATTTGAACAGAACAGCTATTAGACTAGAGAATCAGTAAGAATCAAAGTTTTATTAAGGAATGATCAGGACCCAATTGTGATTAAAAAGGGTAAATGAGATGTGATCCAAAGGAAGGAAGGGCAGAACAAATAATCATTTCTGCGGTTGAAATAGTAGATGAGGTAGAAACTAGAGACAGGAAGGTCTTTTGAGAAGGTAGCAGCTACACTGTCAAAGGCACTTAGGTTTGAAAAGAAGAGAGTTGGATGGTAATAGTAATGCATGCCCTCATTGCACTAAAATATCTTCCTTTCCTGAGGGGAGTGCAAATGATTACTAGCCCCCTCATTCCAATACTGGGGAAGTATGCTGGAAATGATGTCTAAGTTTCCTTTCTACATGTCTTTACACTTCTTGCATTTGTCACTTCTGAACATGCCTCTCAACTGGCTTTCATGGGATATAGTGCTAATTCTAATACCCCTTATCGAGTCTTCCTGGTCTACCTCTATAACTTCTCTTCATGCTCCCATATTTGTGGACAAACCTGAGAGTCCATCTTTGCCTTTTCTCCACAGAACACTTTTGTGACAGTTCTCACTTTTACAGCCTCACCTAGCACATCAAACCAGGTGCTGTCAGGTGAAATGAAAAAGAACAGGGTGATACAGAGGAACAACAAAACGGAATTCTGTATGACAGGCCTAATTGAATACAGAAATAGAAAAGGAGAGGAAATCCAAGATGACGCTGGAGGTCAGAGCCTTAGTGAGTTGAACAATGGTAATGTCAGCTATAGCTGTAAGGAAATCTGGTTGGGTTGGCAAAATGCATCAGAAACTGTGAGAGGGTTGATTTGGGCATAATGTTCAAGTGTCTTCCAAGCTTCTTATATGTCTTTAATATGATCCTTCTGAGTTAACAGCCTCGTTTCTGTTTAGTGCACATCTCACCTGTGACACAGATAATAGTGTGTGCAACAAAACTCATTTCTCTCCTGCCTTTTGGGTCCACAACAAGACTTCAGTTCAATTATGTTAGGACCACGTGACTAGGCTCTAGTCAGTAAGATGTAGATAGTAATATGTGCATGTACAGCACTGACCACAAAACTTTTTCAAGTGTCCACACTATCTTTACTTCAGCAGCAATCTCAGTGATCATGCAGTTAAAATGGAAGCACTACAAGACAGACAGAGCTTGAATTGCCATATGATTGGTTTGAGAATATAAGTCCCAGTTCTAGTAGATAACGCATGGCATGCACAAATTGAAATTGAAAAGAGATGCAAAGGGACAAATTACATAGGTGAGGACAAGTTGTACAGATAGCAGTGGAGAATGATACAGGACCACAGGGTCACCAACAGTGGGGATATACTTCCACTCCTGGCCTGAAGAATCAAATGAAAAGTATATTCCAAAACCCAAAGACAGAGTTGTATGGAGAATTCCCCTTGAAAAGAAGCAGGATGCCAGCAGAGAGCACACCATAGACTTACACATCCTTTCCTAATCCTTCATCCTGCTCTTCAGTTATCTCCTGTTGTTGTCCTCCATTGGCTTAACCCAACCAAAAACAAACAGCAAAGGGCCCATCAATGGAGTCTAATTAGGATGATCTCCAAGATACACACCAAAATGGAGAATGTGAGACAGTGGATAGAGTGTCAAAAAGAAGATACCTCTCACAGAAGTGAGCCACCAAAAAGAACTACCAGCCCCTCATCAGACTATGATGTGAACAAGAAAACATCCTTGTATTAAGACACTGAAATTTTAGGGCCACTTATTACAAGCTAATGATAGTCATTCTGACTAATATTTATCTTGTATATCGTATCTGTGCCTCGGATTCTATAAAGTTCCTATAAACCCATGACTTATATAGTGAGATAGATTCCAAAGTACAAGAACCTTAGCAACGAACCATACAGTCAACTCTAATGAATCAAAACAGAGATATACAATGTTATTTTTAAAAGCTAGAAAATTTCTCACTCCAAAAAGAGTTTACTGAAGCTTGACTGATGCACTTGTATTCACATGCATTAAAATATTCAATCCAATGGGTTAGTCAAATAAGGAAAAAGAAATCAGAGTTGAAATTTTGGTTATCATCTAAATCTGACCTAGTGTGGTAGACTGCATTACAGAATGCTACTATTCTAATGCCCTGTGCAAGAATCATTCTCATTCATCGCTGCCTGCTTGAACTCAGGAGAGGACAGAATACTTGCTACATCTAATGGAATATGGGCTGAAGTGATGCGTCATTTGTAGCAACTTTAAGAGTAAGTATGCAGTTCAAGGTGTCTCTTCTCTGCCACTGTAAACCAGCAGTGATCTAGACAGATCACTCCCATCTATCATGGAGTAAATTTAACAGGAACTACACAGAGAGCCATTGTTCAATGGACATGTGGTCTGAGCAACAGAGAATCTTTCTAGTTTTGAACCATTAAGATTTAGACTTAGTTATTTCCACAGCATACCTAGCCAATCCTGACCAATACAAGAAAATGGAGTCCAGATAGAGAGATTTGAGTTGCTTATCATCCTGGCAAGGTCATTTCTGTGGGCAGATGAGTGTGAGCAACTACTGTTAAATATGTGGCCCATTCAACTTTCATTGTTCTGATTCCTTGTTCACCAAGGAACTTTCTGCTTTTGATTATTAGGATTTGATTTCCCATGGTGGCATAACCTAAACGGAACTAAGGGGCTAAACAGATATACATTCATTATTTTATTTGCATTATAATTTATTAATTTTATCTACTAATTTCATGTATCTCTTATGATCTTTGTTAATGTTGGCCACAGGTAAAAGATGTATATGTTATTAGTTTGCACACAAAGTCACATTTCTAAGCAATGTGACCATGTAAAGTGTCTCCAAAAATAGTGAACAGAACTTCCGCAGTAACTATATCTTGGCATTACTCTGTGGAAGACAGTAAGTTACTTTCATCTCCTAGTATCAGTTATGTCCAAACCCAAACCAAGCTGGATTTCTAAAGCTCAAATACTGAAAGGCATTTTTGATGTTTTCTTCCACCTTACCTCAACTTCTTATCTGCTGCCCGCTTCTATGGAAATGTTATTCTCTATAGAGAATAACTCCCCCTCTTCTTTGCCATTACCACTGACTTCATCTGACATTCTCCTAGCTTTGCTTGAACTTTTGCAACAGCCTCCTGACTGGTATCTCTGTCTTCACTCTTCTCTTTATAATCCATCCTACATATGACTCACAGATGGTCTTTCTAAAGCACAGCTGCCATTATCATTTTCTCTATTCAAAGTAATCAAATAATTCTATGGTAATCCAATATCTTCATCCTGACATTCATGTCCTCCTCATCATGACACCATCTAATCTAACACCTCGTCCTATGTGTACATCCCATATCAAGCAAATGAACAGCTCGTTGTCCATTAATGTGCTTTGGGCTAAGGGACTTTTAGGCATGAGTGTTTTCTATTGCCTAATACCATTCAGTAATTCCTACAACATATGTTTTCCTTCTAGTCAGATCCATCCTGTCCATCTCTCTTACAATAATATTATGCCTTTTCATATATTAAGGGGGCTTCAGTAAACAAAAAGGAAACTATCATCCCCTTAGGTAAGTATTTTTAACATTTAAACTACTGATTTTCATTCAAACAATGGTTACAGGGCACTGTAAGAAGAGCAATGTAAAAAGGAAACAATCACTCAGCCTACCTTTGAAGGGAACTATTATGAGAGAGTAACTATAAAACCACTTTCAGTAGATTTTTCTGTGATATGTATTGTCTATTCTTAAAGAAATCCAAAGTATATTTCACTTCATTAAAATTGAATTAAGGCATTCTGAAGAAGAGAACCTTAGCTCTATCTACACCATATGTACACAACATGGTTTCCAAGCAATGATGATAGGACTTGCACAATATAAAAGAATGTGAGGGGTGCCAGGGTGGCTGAGTCGGTTAAGCCTCTGGCTTCCGGCTTTGGCTCAGGTCATGATCTCACGGTTTGTGGGTTCAAGCCCCACATCGGGCTCTGTGCTGACAGCTAGCTCAGAGCCTGGAGCCTGTTTCGGATTCTGTGTCTCCCTCTCTCTCTGACCCTCCCCTGCTCGTGCTGTCTCTGTCTCTCAAAAATAAATTTAAAAGCACAAAGAAAAGAATGTGAGCTCACTTAGTAGCAACTGTTCCTTGACTGAAGGAGATAGAGTGGTCTGGGTAGAACTGTTCTCTCAAAAGTGGTCAGTGAACCTTAAGGTAACTTTGACGTTATATGTTTTCCTTCAGCTTCTCAAAAACTAATCACCCAGGGAAAACTGATGAAGATCCACATACCCCTCTGTTTGCTCCTCACCCCAACAACCTGCCACTCTGGAGTGACGGCACTCTAAAATTCCATTTGTCCCAACTCTATCTCCAATGTACATATCAAATGTTAACTCTTCCTCAAAGTTTTGACACACCAGCCTATTCCCCCAAATAACTGTCTTATGTGACTTAAGTGGCTTAATGGATGCAACACTTGTTTTGAAATGAGAATAAGTTAAATGTGAGTCTTATACTCAGATATAAGTGTGAACTTGGGCAAACTACACAACCCATCTAAACCTGAATTTCTTCTTCTTTAAAATGAAATCAATTAAGACTAAACTGTCTGTTAACTAACAAATATAAATTAAAAAAATAAAATCAGAGAAAGAACTCAAATAAAATCACAAATGAGAGAGAAATAACAGCCAACACCACATAAATATAAACAATTATAAGAGAATACTGTCTTCACTGCCCAACAAATTGGACAACCTACAACAGGTGGACAAATCCCTAGAAGCATATATACTACCAAAACTGAAACAGGAAGAAATATAAAATATGAGCAGTTATATAGCCAGCAAAGAAATTGAGTCAGTAATCAAAGAACTCCCAACAAACAAAGGTCCACATCCAGATGACTTCATAGGCAAACTCTACCACCACTGAAATAAGTGTTAATACCTATTCTTCTCAAACTGTCCCAAAAAAATAGAAAAGGAAGGAAAACTTCCAAATTCATCCTATGAGGCCAGCATTACCCTGATGCCAAAGGCAGATTAAGACAACACTAAAAGAGAAGACTACAGGCCAATATCCCTGATGAACACAGATGCAAAAATTTTCAACAAAATAGTAGCAAATGAAATCCAACAGTACAGAACAAAAGAAAGAATCACTTGCCATAATCAAATGATTTATTCCTGAACTGCAGGGCTGGTTCAGTATTTGCAAATCAGAGTGGATACTTCATATAAATGAAGTCACACAGGAGTGCCCGGATGACTCAGTTAGTTAAGCGTCCAACTCTAGATTTTGGTTCGGATGGTGATCTCGTGGTTTGTGAGTTCAAGCCCTGCACTGGGCTCTGTGCTGTCAGTGCAGAGACCGCTTTGGATTCTCTGTCTTCCTCTCTCTCTGCCCCTCCCCCACTCAGGCTGCACATGCATGTGCTTGCTCTTTCATTCCCTCTCTCTCAAAATAAACTTTAAAAAATAAAAATAAATAAAATGAAAACAACTGTACATACCAGTTAGGTAGCATAGTTGATCTTCAAAAATATGTGTTTCTTCACCATTTTCCCTTTTCTTACAGCTATGTTAATGACTGTATGTTAATTATCTTTGCCTGTAACCTTTATGTCCTTACAGAATATCCCTTATATCTCACCGTTCTCTAAATCCTTAGAAAATCTGAATATAATCTCTTATATACTAGACACTGGATGAATAAATGAATTAATGTTGAATTTATATGAAGTTTAATATACTTTGGATCTCTTTAAGAAAAGACAATACATAGCAGAGAAAACTCTACTAAGAATGGTTCTATAGTTATCCTCTCATAATAGTTTCCCTACAAAGGTATGCTAGATGATTATGTGTTTCCTTCTTTCCATTTCTTTTTATTTTATTTTAGAGAGAGTACACATGCAAGTGGGAGAAAGGGGCCAAGGGTGAAGAGAGAGGGAGAGAGAGAGAGAGACATAATCTTAAACAGGCTCCACGCTCAGTACAGAACCGGCCATGAGGCTCGGTCCCACGACCCTGGGATCATGACCTGAGCCAGTATAAGGAGCCAGAAGCTCAACTCTAGGGGCCACCCAGGCACCCTTCTCACAGGCTTCTTCTACAAGCACCTCCTTTACCAGTTCCCTGCCAAAAAAGACAACTGTTTTCAAGCTTAATTGAAGGGTCTCCTCTCAATAATGGTATGCCAATGCCTTTCTTCAAAATAGCCACTATTTCTTAAGAAGTCAGGTGATCTACTCAAGCAGACTTCATTATTTTTTTTTTTAATCTCAAGTATGCACTTGGAAATCCTGGCGAGCTGATTCAAACACCACAAGGAAGAAGGGGAAGTTCATGACAGAAATGACTTCAGATAACTCATGATTTAACTTCTTATGAGAAATCAAAACCATTCTAAACAATATTAAAAACACCAATGACGTTTGGCTAAAGTACTGTCAAAATCGTATTTGCTAAACGACTTCCCTCTAGGAAAGCAGGCGAGGACTTCCGACCATGGAGTCTAGGTCTCTTGGCAAGCCATTCTGGCTCAGGCATCCACAACTGTTAACTGTGTCTTGCCAACCTCAAGCTGTCCACCCTGGACCACAGCCCCATCGTTCAGACTGTTTAATTGCAACTGAACTTGGCTCGGTTGAATATGAAATTGATATCCTTTTTTCCTTCAGTGTCACCAGGACATGGATATTGCAAGGCTTTCCCTAAAGCTCTCATCCCTGAACTTGGACTGTTAGTTTCTTCAAAAAGAAGTTATCAGCTTTACCTCAGAGGATAAGGAAGGAGAAAAGGCTTTGGAGACCAACAGGCCCAATTCCATTTTTAAACCCATCGCTACACTAGCTGTGTGCCACTGGAAAAGTCATTTAGCCTCTCTATTCCCATTTCCTCACAGGACAGCTGTAAAGACAGAATTAGATCACACAGTTGATACACAGTATCTGACAGCTAATGTAAGAAATCCACCCCACTCCTCTCCTCCTACTTCCCTCATCTTTCATTCCTTGTGAGAACTAAGCAGAAGGCTGAGTAATCTCATCACACGGTCCTCAGCCCAGCCCTCTTTCTGCCCTTCCTCCATTTGCTAATTACAGAATTATCTACAGAAAAATATAATCAACAGCTTCCTCTAAAAAGTAGGTGCATAGCTGTTCAGTGTTGGGGACTGGGTGGGCACAGAGAATTAGAAGTGAATATTGGTGTGTCAGGAAATACCGCTCTGGCCTGAGGGCCAGTGGTCCTGAAATGCAGCTGCTGCAGCTGCTGCAAATGCTGTGCTGCCAACACCCCCAACCGAAACAGCAGTGCCAACTGTACTCATACAGGGTGAATCGTACACACACAGAGCTGAGAGTGCACAACGTTGTCATTGCTGTGTTCATTATGATAGGTCCTGCAGCTGCATGAGTTCCTGGCATGCTTGAAAATAAGGAAATCAAGGTGTCAGCAGAACTGTGTGTCTTCTGGGGGTCCTAGGGACATATCCATGCTCTTGCCTTTTTCACTTTCTAAGTTTATTCATTTATTTTGAGAGCGAGCGAAAGAGCACAAGCATGGGAAGGACGGGGTGGGGAGGGAGAGAGAGATGGAGAGAGAGACACACAGAGAGAGAGAGACAGAGAGAGAATCCCAAGAAGGCTCCTCACTGTCAATGTGGGGCCCAACACAGGGCTCTAACCAACAAACTGTGAGATCACGACCTGAGCCAAAACCAGGAGTTGGACACTTAACCAACTTAGATGCTCAGGCGCCCCCCTTTTTTCCACTTTCTAGCCCCATTTTGCAGATGAAGAAACTAAGACTTAGGGAATAAAGCAACTACTGCAATTAATTTCCTAAGTGCTATGACAGGAGTGTGCTCCTTTCTGTATTCTACCTCCACATACACATGCAGACATACATATTCAATAATCAGGATTCTGGGCACTTGCCTTTAAGCTTTTTGAAAAAGAAAGAATGAAAGAAAGGAAGGGAGGGAGAGAAAAAGGAAAATGAAAGGGAAGGTGAGGGAAGGGAAGGGAACAAAAGAGAAGAGATGTTTTGGAAACAAGATTAACAAAGCAAAACTTGTAATGTTGTTGGCAGCAGATACAGATTGCTTCCTGGACGCCCATCTCAGTCCTGGTTTTATATACAGTGGCCCAAATATTAAATGACAGACGTCACCTTGCCAGGTAAGAAATCACTGTTTTTGTTGTCTGGACAAGTACACATTAACACAAGTGTAACCATGAGAACATCAAGGTTTTACATAAAATAATGAAAAATTACTTCTAAGAAAAGGGATTTTAAGGGTCTCAAATACACATTTGCATTTAAAAATTGGTGTATTAAAATACAGACTGGTTTTGGGGCATCTGGGTGGCTCAGTTGCTTGAGTGTTCGACTTCAGCTCAGGTCATGATCTCACAGTTCGTGGGTTCGAGCCCTGCATCAGGCTTTGACAGCTCTGACAGCCTGGGACCTGCTTCTGACTCTGTGTGTCCCTCTCTCTCTGCCCCTCCCCTGCTCGTGATCTGTTTCTCTCTGTCAAAGATAAATAAATGTTTAAAAAAATTTTTAATATATAGACTGGTTTATCTGTTCATTTAAACGTTCATATGAAAGCATTTCCCAACCTATGTATTTAGACTATCAACTATATTCAGTGAATCAGGTCCCAGAATATGTCCAAACATGGAGAACTAAGCACAGCTGCAACCAACATCCTAGAATTAGAGAGAAGATTCCAGAAAGTCCTACACATCTGTTTCACCATTTTGGCTTAGGCTTGAGAAGCTTGGCATCATATGATATACTAGATTTTAAAGAAAATATGAACAAATTAATAAATTAGTTACATAATTAGTATATACCCTTACTTATTCTTTCTTAAGTTATGTGAAGTGTATTATAGTTAGATAAAGGTCCTTACACCCCACTAATATTCTGTAAACTCCAACGAGAAGAAAGAGTAAATGAATGGCTAGCAAACAAATGAAGGAACCAACACTTTACTTTTAACCTCAGATAGAAATACAGCCTTTCCCCAATTACTGCACATGATAAGGAATGATGGTACAAGAAGTTCGAGGCTTTAAAATCTCCTCTGCTTATGTGAATTGCGCACTGGAAACACATCCCACTCAAAAGCACATGTGGCATTGTTACCGATGTGTCAAGAATTTCTCTACTTTCTTACTCATAAGACAACCAAGAATTACAAATGTTATTCTCTCTCTCTAAACCATCTTTTATTTTGTTTCCCCCTCCCCCCAAAGAGCTATTGCCAAGATAAAAATCTGTCGTTTGTTTGATCTGCAAGCCCGGGGAAATAGCGTGTATATATCTTTTTCTTCCATATTGCATCTGAAAAGTCATGGAAGTAGCCGGATAAGCTGTGTGTTTCTTCCGCTACTGTTTTCAGGGTTTCCTGTCCCATATTTTCAATGACTGTGAAGTGATAGCAAAGTGATGGCCTCGTGATACCTAAGTGATTAGAAGCAAAGGCTTTCAATGGAACAAGTAGGTAAGATTTTATTTTCATAAGGTGACATCAGTTACTGTGTACAAAGTAGTCACTGATTTTCAGCTCTATATGCTGTACACATTTTTAATTAAATGTCCTCTCTTTTGACCAGATTACATCAACTTAATATTCTGAGTAATATTTTAAGATTTCAAGAGCAATCTAAATGAAGCGGTTATATCAATGGACAGTTTAGTGATTGGTGACTTCTGCTTTGTTTATAATAATTGAATATTTGAGGACTAAAGAATTAGCGACTGTTTTTCTAAAAGGAAAACATGAACACTCTCAAGATCTCAAGAGCATTTTTCTTTTTGCATCTCAAATATCAGGAATTGTTTAAGTTCTAGAACAGCCTTTCTTTTTCTTGTATTATCTTAAATGAATATTACATGGCCCTTCATGAGTTTTTTGGATTCAGTATTTTTTATCTAGGATAATATCCTTTCCTTCTGATTATAAGCACAGCATAGCCTTTGGGGGGGGGGGAAGTATGGGACAATATTCAGAACATGGCTTTATAGTAAAATTATCAATCAGAACTTGAATAAGCCCACACAAGATCAAAGAGAATAATAAAAACAGCAAATGTAAGGCACTATGTTCCATGCACTATCCCCAGCACTTTATATATAAAACCAGATTTTACATGTTTTCCCCTTTGCAGAACAATCTTTGGTCTTGTGTAGGAGGGCTGTGTGCCTGGCACATAGTTCTACACAAGAGACTATGGAGCCTTCATTTCACAGAGAAGAAAACTCAGAGAGCCAAGCTGACTCACTGAACTCACCAAGTTCCTTGAAAAGAAGGCCTGTATTTTTTTTTTCAAAAAAAAAAAACAAAACAAAACAGGCAGATTTCCTTTATATAATAGAGAAAATACATTCACTCATTCACTGAACATTTACTATGTGATTGCTGCTTTGCAATTGTGAAGGCAAAATTGTTTCTACCTCCCTGAAGTTTGGTGAAGGCAAGCAGGCCACTGACCTCTTTACTTCTAGACTCATGGCCCCCTTTCAAGATGGAATTTCCTTAAATGCTTAAGGTGCATTTTTTGGCATCCAGGAAACCTTTGACTTCTATTTCTATTTACTGTACAGTTATGGAAATTGGGTTTGGAGCCCTGAGTCACAGAGCTGAATCTGGGGTAGCTACAACTTGTCCAGAAAACAATCAAAATATGGAAGAATGAAGAATGATTATCAAGAACCTTTCTTCTAAAAACTGCTGGGAATGTCTTAAAACCTGGGAAACTCAATCCAAAGACAGACTAATTTCTGGACCCAGTGGCCAAAATAAGGACCGGCTGGTTATATGGACAAATCCACACCTGCTCTTCAGCCTCTTCCTTATTACCCACTCACTATAGCCCATTTAGACAAAGAATAACATCAGACCTTTTAAATAGTCAGAGTCTGACTACACATTGACCAAGAACAGGGCCAAGGCACAGTAACATTTATTACTAATAATGATCATTCTTTGCATGTGCAGTGCCATCATGATGTATAAATTACACCTGCTTGTACCATTATCTTTGGGCATAGATGAACAGGCCATTATACCTGTGTTTTGCCAATGACATAACCAAGCCTCCAGAAAGACTAAATGGGTTGCGGAAGTTCACCAAGGGAGGCGTTGAGCCATGAACCCAGTTCTTCTGTCTCTCAGGCCAGTGTTCATTCTAATGCTTCATAAGTTGGTCAAAATTCTCCCAGGGATTTGAGGGAAAAATTAGAGTTTACCAAATCACTTCAAGTATGTCATCTTATCTACATCTCCTCCACAGGGATGAATTTGTCACTACCCCCACTGTCAAGCTGAGGAAGCAGTCTCCTGGGCATTATGATTCCAAACTCCGAAGAGTTCAGTACCGGCTTACTTGGAAGGGTGCTATTATAATAATGCAAAACAGGTGCTATATGACTCTTGGGGTTGTCACCTCATCACCTATTTATACTCTGTAACTCTTTTGGGGTTTTTCATGCATTTTTCAGATTCAGGCCTGGAGGCTCACCACAGCGTGCGTTAATTTCCTGTAGCTGCTATCACAAGTCACCATAAGCCGAGTGGTTCAAAACTCGTAAATTAGGGCGTCTGGGTGGCTCAGTCGGGTAAGTGTCTGACTTCAGCTCAGGTCATGCTTTCATGGTTCATGGGTTTGAGCCCCACATCAGGCTCTGTGCTGACAGCTCAGAGCCTGGAGGATGCTTCATATTCTGTGACTCCCTCTCTCTCTGTCCCTCTCCTGCTCATGTGATAACTTGTTTTTTTTCTCTCTCTCTCCCTCAAAAACAAACAAACATTAAAAACAATTTTAGAAAACCACTTAAATGTATTATCTTAACAATCCTGCAAGTCAGAAATCCACAACAGGTTTCACTGAACTAAAATCAAGGTGTCGGTGGAACTGTGTCCCTTTTGGAGACTCCAGGATCATATTCCTTTTTATGCCTTTTTCAGTTTCTAGAGGAAGCCTGTATTCCTTGGTTTATGGCTGCTTTTCCATCTTCAAAGCCAACAATAGTTGGTCAAATCCTTCTCAGGCTGTATCCCTCTGACATAGACTTTCTTGCTTCCCTCTTTCAGTTTTAAGGACCTTTGTGACTACAAAGGTCCCAGGCAAAATCTAGGAAAAGGTCTCCATTCAGTATCAGGGGATTAGCAAGCAACTTTAATTACTTCACCACCTCTTGGTCAGCAACATAACATAACCATAGGTTCTGGGGATTGAGACATAGGTGTTTGGTGGGGAATCAGGGAGGAAGCATTTTCCTGCTACCATATTTAGGTAAAGACCTATAGCCTTTCTCAATGGTTTAAGACTCTATTTTTAAGACAGAATGAGGACAAACGTGCTGCCCTGCACACTCCTAACAGACACCATGCTCGTTACAAAGCTCCCTTCCTGTGCTGTGGAGGTGGTGCTACTAGTGCCTGAGTCCAACCCAAAATCAGCTGTACTGGACAACCAAGTGGGATTTTTGATCTTTAAACTGAGGGTGTCCCTTGTGATGCTTAATTGCCTTTTTATTTCATCATAAGCAGAAATATGGTCTTTCACCAAAGTCAACTACAAGGCTAGATACTACTGCACCTGGACACAGAGACACAAACAAGGACTTTTTTCCCAAGATTGCAAACATTGTCTTGTTCTGGCCACCTTCATTTGGGCCCTCTGGAACTCTAAGCTCTCTCTCACCTGGGCTTCACCGATCTTTCAACCAAGTGGATCAGACCACACGCATCCTAACACACCCACAAGATGGGAATCCTTCTCCCTGCCCCACCTACCTATAGGAAGGAAACTAACGTCAATTGATAAGGGGGCTGTGGATGGATTTAGAAGGCTTTCTGGAAGAAGAAGAACTTCAACTTGGCCTTGAAAGAGAATTAAAACTTGGCCAAAGACTGAGGAGAGAAGGAGTTCTCAAAGGAGAACAGGACATCTGAAAAGGCAGTGAAACCTGAGAAGGGCTGTAGTGTTTCAGAAAGGATAAGATCGCTAGAAATGGGAGATCAACCTGGGTCTTCCTTGATAAAAGATCTCTTCACCAGGGGGTCTTCTAGAGAAAGTGCCCTAAAATTTGTTGGTGTCTGAGTCAAATAACAGTATATAATTACACGTATTATTAAAGACTCAAGTCAAACACCACCTCCTCTGTCAAACTTTGGAAGATAATTCCTCCCACCGCTGCCCTCCCACGGCACTCACTTCTCTGCACTCAGACCTCTCTCTCTCTGACTCACGCAGGGAGATGTGCACGATGTGTCTCTCTCCTTCAGATCACGAACTCCTAGGAGGCAGCGACAGTCCTCCCACTACCACATGGACTGACCTTCCTGAATCCATGCCCACACTCTCACTTTCCCTCTTATCACAAGGAACACAAGCCTCTGTGCTGTTGGAGGCAGTCCCTCCACTTACATTCTGGATTTCATGTCTCATCTGCTCAAGGACTTTGTTCGCACAGAAATTTACCTCCCACCTTGAAGCATCACTTTCTCACTCTGCATACTTTTCCAAGTACAAAAATATCCCACAGCCTTTCTTTGACCCTGGTGCCCCTCCACCTACAGCTGGATTTCTTGCTCTTTGTCATAGCACCCCCCAAAAGTCATGCGTGCATACTGGCTGCATTTCCTCAGCTCACATTTTATCTTCAACCCACACATATTCTTGCATCCTAGTCATTCCACTAAAATTGTTCTGGCAAGGTCAATGGCAGCCTCCACGTTGCCAAATGCAAAGACCACGTTTTTGCTTTCATCTTAGCATGTTACCGGTATCTCACATAGTTAAGCCCTCTATTCTTATCCTCTCTTGGATGCAGTCACATCTCAAGTTTCCTAGTTTTCCTTGTACCTCACTGGCAGCTCTTTCTGAATCTTTTTCCCCCCTTGGCTGATTCTTCTCATTTAATGGGACTTCTAAATGATGCAACTGCTCACAGTTCAATCCTGGGAGCTCTTCTGTCTTCTGTCTCTGGTGTTTACTGCATCCTGGTCCATGAATAGTTCCAACCCAACACTGCTGAGTTACGTATTTTGGTCTACAGTAATGACTGCTCCTTTCAGGGTATTTACTCAACTGCCTACCCAGACATTCAATGGCATTTTAAATGGAACCAGTCTGCTTTCCTACTCTTAAAACTGGTGTGTTTGTTTTCCCCAGACTTCCCAATCTCAGTTAGTTCCAAGCCAAAAGCCTAGAGCCATTTGAGATTTCAGTCTTTTGTCTCATCATTTACACCAATTCCATCAGCAGGCAACGACAACTCTACCCTTCATATATATAATTGATCACTCTAGTCTTTCTCTCTCCAGTGGTACCATTCTTGACTGAGCAACCAGCAACTCCCGCCTGGCATTTCCCCCATCTGCTCTCCTTCAGTGTTGCTCCTCTATAATGTATCTTATTATACAGCAGGTAGAAGGGTAGATGTAAATCAAGTGGTGCCACAATACTGCAATAACTCCCCCACCAGATTCCCATTGCACTTAGACTATCAAATCCTTTATTATGACTTAAAGACCCTCAAAGATTTAAGCTGTTTCTATCAATTTCTTCTGGTACACTTTACATTTTCTCTATCTCTTTCCCTCTTTCTCTCTCTTTCCACCCCACCTGAATACTATGGACTTGCTCCTAAGCTTGTTCCCCTTGAGAGTCTCTGCAGTTGCCACAACCTCTGCCCAAGAACCCTGCCTCATCATTAACACCTTAAGTCAAATGTCATGTCTTGGAAAGACTACCTAATCAAAACAGTATTACGTTATAGTAGTCTATCTCCCTATCCCTTATCACTATAAATTTCTTATTTCTTGGTTTGTTTTCTGTGTAGTCCCTGCTTTTGTCCACTAGATTATAAGCTTTGTGCCTCTCTCTTCCCTGAATATCTCCTACACATAGAATAGTACCTAACACATAATCAGAGCTCAATAAATACTTGTTAAATGAATGAACACACCCATCTAGACTGACAAAGAATAGGTACAACAGGGTGCTGGAAGTCAAGAGAGAGGATTGGCAACATTGTGTGTCTCAGGGACTGCAGGGCATCCTTGACCTGGAGTTTATACCCAAAGCGTCCACAGGTCAGCTTGACTTTGGGCAGTGTCCTCAGGCAATCCCAGCAGAGAATTAGTCATGCCGGCCCCCTCTCAATAGCCGTACCCTGTGCCCACTCCTGCCAATTACTCAGCTTCAGCTCTGAGCACAGTACTGTAATTACACCTGTTACTAATTAAAGGACAAAATAAATGTGAAGTGCCAGTGAAATACTGCACAGGAGTAAAGCAGCAATTATATTTATTGTATAATTTCCATTTGGCAATTATATTGATTGTACAATTGAACATACTGCATAATGGTGATAATTACAATTGTTAACATTTTCTGCTGGGAAGAATCCAAGTGGGTAAACAGGTTGTTTTGAGTTACTCACAATCAGAAGGGGGAGGTTGGAGTTTCTCTTTAATTCTTGCACATATTGATCAGAGATATTTCCTTAGGAAATACTGAAGTTTGAAAAACAGACCTTTCATGATTTGAGAAGGAAAATCAATTTGAACCTTTCAGTATTTTGCATTGATGGAAGCAGATAAATGCAATGGGAAATCAAGCACAAGAAAAAAAGGGAAAGTGCTCTTGTGTTAGGACTGAACTGGCAATGAGCCTGAACCATGGGACCAGAGGCAGCTAGGAAACAAATCCCAGGGCCTCCAAAAATGGGCACTGGCTGAGGCCTCAGGACAAATCAAACCTTCTTGGTGGATTATATTTGCATAAAAGGTTTCACCCCAGACTGGCCAGAACAAGGGGGGAGAAGAGTGTTTGGTAAGAAAGCAGTCATGGTAAACCATAAGCCTTTTGAGTTCTCCTTGTGCATGTTCAGAAAGAAGGGATACATGGTAGTTTTACAACATGAATAAACTTGCGTTTTGTTGAGTCCCTTCATCAATTGAATCTTGGTGGAGTAGACATTTGATAGTGTATTTTTTTCCTACCTCATTAATGGCTCGTGGAAAACTTAAACAATTTAAAGAAGGAAGGGGCTTAGAAGTCATGTAGTTTGTGCCTTTCACTATCGCATGGAGTTGGGACGTGGTTATCGTGAACATCAGTGTAGTCAACAATGGAAGAGCTATGGCAACGAGTGAATGATGAACCAGGTGAGCCCTGGCTGAACAGTGGAAAAGCAGGTGAAGGAGAGCCTTAATCATAATTGGCTAAGCCTTAAACTTATCCCCAAAGCATTGTTGTTTATTTGAGAGTCGTGGGCCTGGTTATAAATACTGCTATTATTTCATTAACTCTAAAAGAAAATACTGTGACTTAGATAGAATTGGTATTTCCCCAATTTTACAAGCTAAAGAAAGTAAGACTTTAGTAGATACTTCACATTGTTACATAAGCCCATTAACTCTTTAATTTGTAATGCTTTTTATTTATTTTTGAGAGACAGAGAGAGACAGTGTGAGCAGGGGAGGGGCAGAGAGAGAGGGATGCACAGAATCTGAAACAGGCTCCAGGCTCTGAGCTAGCTGTCAGCACAGAGCCCGACGCAGGGCTCGAACCCACGATTCTCGAGATCATGACCTGAGCCGAAGTTGGACGCTTAACCCCTTAACTGACTGAGCCACCCAGGCACCCCAGCCCATTGACTCTTAAACAAAAGTTTATCCATGTATCCAACCTTTAGGGAAGAACCGGCCATCTCTAGTTCAAGGACAAATCCAGATCAGTCCAACCAATCAGAGGATCTCATTCTGCTTTAGCCAACTACAGCAATGGCACTACACTTGCCAGTCACTGGCTGGGGTGATAAGTGACCCACTTATAACCAATGCCATGTCAGGGAAACCCTGGGTGTGATGATTTGTGGGAGTTTCTCGGTGTCATGAAGGGTACAACAGAAATGACATGTTCACTCTCCCTCTGTGAGAGTCTGTCATATCTGTGTGTGATGCCTGGTCCTGTAGTGCCAATATGTGTGCACGGTGGGGAAAAGATGAGAACCAAGCTGAGATACTGAGGATGGCAGGACAGATGGTTAGGGAGAAAACCTAGATCTTAGACACTGTTGGTGAGCCGCTGAACAGAGCAATTCTGGACCTATTCTGCCTCTGATATGCTATTGTTGAAGGCATTTTCAGGGTTTTTTTGAATCTACTTAGCAGCTGAAAGTTCCCTCACTGGTCCAGAGACACAGAGAGGTAGGATTGGTTCACACAGTAAGTAGGAAAACTTTTTAATGAAGAGTAAAACCAGTGGCTCCTAACTTTCCATTTCTTTTTTTTTGTAACTTTATTTATTTTATTTTTTTAGAATATAACACTATTTTTTAACATATGCAATTATTTTCCATCATTTACAATACAGTAGTTACAATGACACTCCAAATGGATAAGCAAAGTAAAAAATCAGAACCCCAACTTCTATTTCATGTAATTAGACTTATACAGAAATTAGGTTAAGTAACAACTAGTTAATCACCTAATTTCACAGCTATCTGAAGTGGCAATCATTATATAGCAGCTTATCTATGATACATTCAAGATAAATGATACAATTTATTACTTGCCCATAAGCTAAAACACAGCCTGCTTAATACCTTTCCTTAAATTCCACCTCTATACTACAATATACTTAGGTCCATGCAAAAAAGTAGCTACCTTTTATATATGAAGTGGATGATTAAGTCTTTGGTGTTGTAAAAGCAACTTCATTTAAACATAACCACCCCCACCACCAAAAAAAGAAGAGGAA